>NW_023366991.1:0-63432 GCF_902167145.1 Zea mays | reverse complement strand
CATTGATCATCGACCAGAGGATCATACACCTCACCCCACATATGTTTCCTTGCCATAGATCACATTCTTGGATTCCTGGTGGAGACCATTTCTTGGTCAAAAATCCATACGTGTTAGCCTTTGGTATTTTTGAAAATGGTCATTCATGGCTATTTTCGACAAAAATGGGGGTTGTGTGGCCATTGATCATCGACTAGAGGCTCATACACCTCACCCCACATATGTTTCCTTGCCATAGATCACATTCTTGGATTTCTAGTGGAGTCCATTTCTTGGTCAAAAATCCGTAGGTGTTAGCCTTCGGTATTATTGAAAATGGTCGTTCATGGCTATTTTCGACAAAAATGGGGGTTGTGTGGCCATTGATCATCGACCAGACGCTCATACACCTCACCCCACATTTGTTTCCTTGCCATAGTCACATTCTTGGATTTCTGGTGGAGACCATTTCTTGGTCTAAAATCCGTAGGTGTTAGCCTCTAGTATTATTGAAAATGGTCGCTCATGGCTATTTTCAAGGTCGCTCATGGCTATTTTCATAAAAATGGGGGTTGTGTGGCCATTTATCATCGACTAGAGGCTCATAAACCTCACCCCACATATGTTTCCTTGCCATAGATTACATTCTTGGATTTCTGGTGGAAACCATTTCTTGGTTAAAAACGCGTACGTGTTAGCCTTCGGTATTATTGAAAATGGCCGTTCATGGCTATTTTCGACAACAATGGGGGTTGTGTGGCCATTGATCATCGACCAGACGCTCATACACCTCACTACACATATGTTTCCTTGCCATAGATCACATTCTTGGATTTATGGTGGAGACCATTTCTTGGTCAAAAATCCGTAGGTGTTAGCCTTCGGTATTATTGAAAATGGTCGTTCATGGCTATTTTCGACAAAATGGGGGTTGTGTGGCAATTGATCATCGACCAGAGGCTCATACACCTCACCCCACATATGTTTCCTTGCCATAGATCACATTCTTGGATTTCTGGTGGAGACCATTTCTTGGGCAAAAATCTGAATGTGTTAGCCTTTGGTATTTTTGAAAATGGTCATTCATGGCTATTTTCGACAAAAATGGGGGTTGTGTGGCCATTGATCTTCGACCAGAGGCTCATACACCTCACTACACATATGTTTCCTTGCCATAGATCACATTCTTGGATTTATGGTGGAGACCATTTCTTGGTCAAAAATCCGTAGGTGTTAGCCTTCAGTGTCATTGAAAATGGTCGTTCATGGCTATTTTCGACAAAAATTAGGGTTGTGTGGCCATTGATCGTCGACTAGAGGCTCATACACCTCACCCCACATATGTTTCCTTGGCATAGATCACATTCTTGGATTTCTGGTGGAGACCATTTCTTGGTCAAAAATCCGTAGGTGTTAGCCTTCGGTATTATTGAAAATGGTCATTCATGGCTATTTTCGGCAAAATGGGGGTTGTGGCCATTGATCGTCGACCAGAGGCTCATACACCTCACCCCACATATGTTTCCTTGCCATAGATCACATTCTTGGATTTCTGGTGGAAACCATTTCTTGGTCTAAAATCTGTAGGTGTTAGCCTCTAGTATTATTGAAAATGGTCGCTCATGGCTATTTTCAAGGTCGCTCATGGCTATTTTCATAAAAAATGGGGGTTGTGTGGCCATTGATCATCGACCAGAGGCTCGTAAACCTCACCCCGACCATTTCTTGGTCAAAAATCCGTAGGTGTTAGCCTTTGGTATTATTGAAAATGGTCGTTCATGGCTATTTTCGACAAAAATGGGGGTTGTGTGGCCATTGATCGTCGACCAGACGCTCATACACCTCACCCCACATATGTTTCCTTGTCGTAGATCACATTCTTGGATTTCTGGTGGAGACCATTTCTTGGTTAAAAATCCGTAAGTCTTAGCCTCTAGTATTATTGAAAATGGTCGCTCATGGCTATTTTCATAAAAAATGGGGGCTGTGTGGCCATTGATCATCGACCAGAGGCTCATACACCTCACCCCACATATGTTTCCTTGCCATAGATTACATTCTTGGATTTCTGGTGGAAACCATTTCTTGGTTAAAAACTCGTACGTGTTAGCCTTCGGTATCATTGAAAATGGTCATTCATGGCTATTTTCGACAAAAATGGGGGTTGTGTGGCCATTGATCATCGACCAGAGGCTCGTACACCTCACCCCACATATGTTTCCTTGCCATAGATCACATTCTTGGATTTCTTGTGGAGACCATTTCTTGGTCAAAAATCCGTACGTGTTAGCCTTTGGTATTTTTGAAAATGGTCATTCATGGCTATTTTCGACAAAAATGGGGGTTGTGTGGCCATTGATCATCGACTAGAGGCTCATACACCTCACCCCACATATGTTTCCTTGCCATAGATCACATTCTTGGATTTCTGGTGGAGACCATTTCTTGGTCAAAAATCCGTAGGTGTTAGCCTTCGGTATTATTGAAAATGGTCGTTCATGGCTATTTTCGACAAAAATGGGCGTTGTGTGGCCATTGATCATCAACCAGACGCTCATACACCTCACCCCACATATGTTTCCTTGCCATAGATCACATTCTTGGATTTCTGGTGGAGACCTTTTCTTGGTCCAAAATCCGTAGGTGTTAGCCTCTAGTATTATTGAAAATGGTCGCTCATGGCTATTTTCAAGGTCGCTCATGGCTATTTTCATAAAAAATGGGGGTTGTGTGGCCATTTATCATCGACTAGAGGCTCATACACCTCACCCCACATATGTTTCCTTGCCATAGATTACATTCTTGGATTTCTGGTGGAAACCATTTCTTGGTTAAAAACTCGTACGTGTTAGCCTTCGGTATTATTGAAAATGGTCATTCATGGCTATTTTCGGCAAAATGGGGGTTGTGTGGCCATTGATCGTCGACCAGAGGCTCATACACCTCACCCCACATATGTTTCCTTGTCGTAGATCACATTCTTGGATTTCTGGTGGAGACCATTTCTTGGTCAAAAATCCGTAGGTGTTAGCCTTCGATATTATTGAAAATGGTCATTCATGGCTATTTTCGGCAAAATGGGGGTTGTGTGGCCATTGATCGTCGACCAGAGGCTCATACACCTCACCCCACATATGTTTCCTTGTCGTAGATCACATTCTTGGATTTCTGGTGGAGACCATTTCTTGGTCAAAAATCCGTAGGTGTTAGCCTTCGATATTATTGAAAATGGTCGTTCATGGCTATTTTCGACAAAAATGGGGGTTGTGTGGCCAATGATCATCGACCAGAGGCTCATACACCTCACCCCACATATGTTTCCTTGCTATAGATCACATTCTTGGATTTCTGGTGGAGACCATTTCTTGGTCAAAAATCCGTAGGTGTTAGCCTTCGGTATTATTGAAAATGGTCGTTCATGGCTATTTTCGACAAAAATGGGGGTTGTGTGGCCATTGATCATCGACCAGACGCTCATACACCTCACCCCACATATGTTTCCTTGCCATAGATCACATTCTTGGATTTCTGGTGGAGACCATTTCTTGGTCTAAAATCCGTAGGTGTTAGCCTCTAGTATTATTGAAAATGGTCGCTCATGGCTATTTTCAAGGTCGCTCATGGCTATTTTCATAAAAAATGGGGGTTGTGTGGCCATTTATCATCGACTAGAGGCTCATAAACCTCACCCCACATATGTTTCCTTGCCATAGATCACATTCTTGGATTTCTGGTGGAGACCATTTCTTGGTCAAAAATCCGTAGGTGTTAGCCTTCGGTATTATTGTAAATGATCGTTCATGGCTATTTTCGACAAAAATGGGGGTTGTGTGGCCATTGATCATCGACCAGAGGCTCGTCCACCTCACCCCCCATATGTTTCCTTGCAATAGATCACATTCTAGGATTTCTGGTGGAGACCATTTCTTGGTCTAAAATCCGTAGGTGTTAGCCTCTAGTTTTATTGAAAATGGTCGCTCATGGCTATTTTCAAGGTCGCTCATGGCTATTTTCATAAAAAATGGGGGTTGTGTGGCCATTTATCATCGACTAGAGGCTCATAGACCTCACCCCACATATGTTTTCTTGCCATAGATTACATTCTTGGATTTCTGGTGGAAACCATTTCTTGGTTAAAAACTCGTACGTGTTAGCCTTCGGTATTATTGAAAATGGTGATTCATGGCTATTTTCGGCAAAATGGGGGTTGTGTGGCCATTGATCGTCGACCAGAGGCTCATACACCTCACCCCACATATGTTTCCTTGTCGTAGATCACATTCTTGGATTTCTGGTGGAGACCATTTCTTGGTCAAAAATCCGTAGGTGTTAGCCTTCGGTATTATTGAAAATGGTCGTTCATGGCTATTTTCGACAAAATGGGGGTTGTGTGGCAATTGATCATCGACCAGAGGCTCATACACCTCACCCCACATATGTTTCCTTGCCATAGATCACATTCTTGGATTTCTGGTGGAGACCATTTCTTGGTCAAAAATCCGTACGTGTTAGCCTTTGGTATTTTTGAAAATGGTCATTCATGGCTATTTTCGACAAAAATGGGGGTTGTGTGGCCATTGATCATCGACTAGAGGCTCATACACCTCACCCCACATATGTTTCCTTGCCATAGATCACATTCTTGGATTTCTGGTGGAGACCATTTCTTGGTCAAAAATCCGTAGGTGTTAGCCTTCGGTATTATTGTAAATGGTCATTCATGGCTATTTTCGACAAAAATGGGGGTTATGTGGCCATTGATCATCGACCAGAGGCTCATACACCTCACCCCACATATGTTTCCTTGCCATAGATCACATTCTTGGATTTCTGGTGGAGACCATTTCTTGGTCAAAAATCCGTAGGTCTTAGCCTCTAGTATTATTGAAAATGGTCGCTCATGGCTATTTTCATAAAAAATGGGGGTTGTGTGGCCATTTATCATCGACTAGAGGCTCATAGACCTCACCCCACATATGTTTCCTTGCCATAGATTACATTCTTGGATTTCTGGTGGAAACCATTTCTTGGTTAAAAACTCGTACGTGTTAGCCTTCGGTATTATTGAAAATGGTGATTCATGGCTATTTTCGGCAAAATGGGGTTGTGTGGCCATTGATCGTCGACTAGAGGCTCATACACCTCACCCCACATATGTTTCCTTGTCGTAGATCACATTCTTGGATTTCTGGTGGAGACCATTTCTTGGTCAAAAATCCGTAGGTGTTAGCCTTCGGTATTATTGAAAATGGTCGTTCATGGCTATTTTCGACAAAATGGGGGTTGTGTGGCAATTGATCATCGACCAGAGGCTCATACACCTCACCCCACATATGTTTCCTTGCCATAGATCACATTCTTGGATTTCTGGTGGAGACCATTTCTTGGTCAAAAATCCGTACGTGTTAGCCTTTGGTATTTTTGAAAATGGTCATTCATGGCTATTTTCGACAAAAATGGGGGTTGTGTGGCCATTGATCATCGACTAGAGGCTCATACACCTCACCCCACATATGTTTCCTTGCCATAGATCACATTCTTGGATTTCTGGTGGAGACCATTTCTTGGTCAAAAATCCGTAGGTGTTAGCCTTCGGTATTATTGTAAATGGTCATTCATGGCTATTTTCGACAAAAATGGGGGTTGTGTGGCCATTGATCATCGACCAGAGGCTCATACACCTCACCCCACATATGTTTCCTTGCCATAGATCACATTCTTGGATTTCTGGTGGAGACCATTTCTTGGTCAAAAATCCGTAGGTCTTAGCCTCTAGTATTATTGAAAATGGTCTCTCATGGCTATTTTCATAAAAATTGGGGGTTGTGTGGCCATTTATCATCGACTAGAGGCTCATAGACCTCACCCCACATATGTTTCCTTGCCATAGATTACATTCTTGGATTTCTGGTGGAAACCATTTCTTGGTTAAAAACTCGTACGTGTTAGCCTTCGGTATTATTGAAAATGGTGATTCATGGCTATTTTCGGCAAAATGGGGTTGTGTGGCCATTGATCGTCGACTAGAGGCTCATACACCTCACCCCACATATGTTTCCTTGTCGTAGATCACATTCTTGGATTTCTGGTGGAGACCATTTCTTGGTCAAAAATCCGTAGGTGTTAGCCTTCGGTATTATTGAAAATGGTCGTTCATGGCTATTTTCGACAAAATGGGGGTTGTGTGGCAATTGATCATCGACCAGAGGCTCATACACCTCACCCCACATATGTTTCCTTGCCATAGATCACATTCTTGGATTTCTGGTGGAGACCATTTCTTGGTCAAAAATCCGTACGTGTTAGCCTTTGGTATTTTTGAAAATGGTCATTCATGGCTATTTTCGACAAAAATGGGGGTTGTGTGGCCATTGATCATCGACTAGAGGCTCATACACCTCACCCCACATATGTTTCCTTGCCATAGATCACATTCTTGGATTTCTGGTGGAGACCATTTCTTGGTCAAAAATCCGTAGGTGTTAGCCTTCGGTATTATTGTAAATGGTCATTCATGGCTATTTTCGACAAAAATGGGGGTTGTGTGGCCATTGATCATCGACCAGAGGCTCATACACCTCACCCCACATATGTTTCCTTGCCATAGATCACATTCTTGGATTTCTGGTGGAGACCATTTCTTGGTCAAAAATCCGTAGGTCTTAGCCTCTAGTATTATTGAAAATGGTCTCTCATGGCTATTTTCATAAAAATTGGGGGTTGTGTGGCCATTGAACATCGACCAGAGGCTCGTACACCTCACCCCACATATGTTTCCTTGCCATAGATCACATTCTTGGATTTCTGGTGGAGACCATTTCTTGGTCAAAAATCCGTAGGTGTTAGCCTTCGATATTATTGAAAATGGTCGTTCATGGCTATTTTCGACAAAAATGGGGGTTGTGTGGCCATTGATCATCGACCAGAGGCTCATACACCTCACCCCACATATGTTTCCTTGCCATAGATCACATTCTTGGATTTCTGGTGGAGACCTTTTCTTGGTCCAAAATCCGTAGGTGTTAGCCTCTAGTATTATTGAAAATGGTCGCTCATGGCTATTTTCAAGGTCGCTCATGGCTATTTTCATAAAAAATGGGGGTTGTGTGGCCATTTATCATCGACTAGAGGCTCATACACCTCACCCCACATATGTTTCCTTGCCATAGATTACATTCTTGGATTTCTGGTGGAAACCATTTCTTGGTTAAAAACTCGTACGTGTTAGCCTTCGGTATTATTGAAAATGGTCATTCATGGCTATTTTCGGCAAAATGGGGGTTGTGTGGCCATTGATCGTCGACCAGAGGCTCATACACCTCACCCCACATATGTTTCCTTGTCGTAGATCACATTCTTGGATTTCTGGTGGAGACCATTTCTTGGTAAAAAATCCGTAGGTGTTAGCCTTCGGTATTATTGAAAATGGTCGTTCATGGCTATTTTCGACAAAAATGGGCGTTGTGTGGCCATTGATCATCAACCAGACGCTCATACACCTCACCCCACATATGTTTCCTTGCCATAGATCACATTCTTGGATTTCTGGTGGAGACCTTTTCTTGGTCCAAAATCCGTAGGTGTTAGCCTCTAGTATTATTGAAAATGGTCGCTCATGGCTATTTTCAAGGTCGCTCATGGCTATTTTCATAAAAAATGGGGGTTGTGTGGCCATTTATCATCGACTAGAGGCTCATACACCTCACCCCACATATGTTTCCTTGCCATAGATTACATTCTTGGATTTCTGGTGGAAACCATTTCTTGGTTAAAAACTCGTACGTGTTAGCCTTCGGTATTATTGAAAATGGTCATTCATGGCTATTTTCGGCAAAATGGGGGTTGTGTGGCCATTGATCGTCGACCAGAGGCTCATACACCTCACCCCACATATGTTTCCTTGTCGTAGATCACATTCTTGGATTTCTGGTGGAGACCATTTCTTGGTCAAAAATCCGTAGGTGTTAGCCTTCGATATTATTGAAAATGGTCATTCATGGCTATTTTCGGCAAAATGGGGGTTGTGTGGCCATTGATCGTCGACCAGAGGCTCATACACCTCACCCCACATATGTTTCCTTGTCGTAGATCACATTCTTGGATTTCTGGTGGAGACCATTTCTTGGTCAAAAATCCGTAGGTGTTAGCCTTCGATATTATTGAAAATGGTCGTTCATGGCTATTTTCGACAAAAATGGGGGTTGTGTGGCCAATGATCATCGACCAGAGGCTCATACACCTCACCCCACATATGTTTCCTTGCTATAGATCACATTCTTGGATTTCTGGTGGAGACCATTTCTTGGTCAAAAATCCGTAGGTGTTAGCCTTCGGTATTATTGAAAATGGTCGTTCATGGCTATTTTCGACAAAAATGGGGGTTGTGTGGCCATTGATCATCGACCAGACGCTCATACACCTCACCCCACATATGTTTCCTTGCCATAGATCACATTCTTGGATTTCTGGTGGAGACCATTTCTTGGTCTAAAATCCGTAGGTGTTAGCCTCTAGTATTATTGAAAATGGTCGCTCATGGCTATTTTCAAGGTCGCTCATGGCTATTTTCATAAAAAATGGGGGTTGTGTGGCCATTTATCATCGACTAGAGGCTCATAAACCTCACCCCACATATGTTTCCTTGCCATAGATCACATTCTTGGATTTCTGGTGGAGACCATTTCTTGGTCAAAAATCCGTAGGTGTTAGCCTTCGGTATTATTGTAAATGATCGTTCATGGCTATTTTCGACAAAAATGGGGGTTGTGTGGCCATTGATCATCGACCAGAGGCTCGTCCACCTCACCCCCCATATGTTTCCTTGCAATAGATCACATTCTAGGATTTCTGGTGGAGACCATTTCTTGGTCTAAAATCCGTAGGTGTTAGCCTCTAGTTTTATTGAAAATGGTCGCTCATGGCTATTTTCAAGGTCGCTCATGGCTATTTTCATAAAAAATGGGGGTTGTGTGGCCATTTATCATCGACTAGAGGCTCATAGACCTCACCCCACATATGTTTTCTTGCCATAGATTACATTCTTGGATTTCTGGTGGAAACCATTTCTTGGTTAAAAACTCGTACGTGTTAGCCTTCGGTATTATTGAAAATGGTGATTCATGGCTATTTTCGGCAAAATGGGGGTTGTGTGGCCATTGATCGTCGACCAGAGGCTCATACACCTCACCCCACATATGTTTCCTTGTCGTAGATCACATTCTTGGATTTCTGGTGGAGACCATTTCTTGGTCAAAAATCCGTAGGTGTTAGCCTTCGGTATTATTGAAAATGGTCGTTCATGGCTATTTTCGACAAAATGGGGGTTGTGTGGCAATTGATCATCGACCAGAGGCTCATACACCTCACCCCACATATGTTTCCTTGCCATAGATCACATTCTTGGATTTCTGGTGGAGACCATTTCTTGGTCAAAAATCCGTACGTGTTAGCCTTTGGTATTTTTGAAAATGGTCATTCATGGCTATTTTCGACAAAAATGGGGGTTGTGTGGCCATTGATCATCGACTAGAGGCTCATACACCTCACCCCACATATGTTTCCTTGCCATAGATCACATTCTTGGATTTCTGGTGGAGACCATTTCTTGGTCAAAAATCCGTAGGTGTTAGCCTTCGGTATTATTGTAAATGGTCATTCATGGCTATTTTCGACAAAAATGGGGGTTGTGTGGCCATTGATCATCGACCAGAGGCTCATACACCTCACCCCACATATGTTTCCTTGCCATAGATCACATTCTTGGATTTCTGGTGGAGACCATTTCTTGGTCAAAAATCCGTAGGTCTTAGCCTCTAGTATTATTGAAAATGGTCGCTCATGGCTATTTTCATAAAAAATGGGGGTTGTGTGGCCATTTATCATCGACTAGAGGCTCATAGACCTCACCCCACATATGTTTCCTTGCCATAGATTACATTCTTGGATTTCTGGTGGAAACCATTTCTTGGTTAAAAACTCGTACGTGTTAGCCTTCGGTATTATTGAAAATGGTGATTCATGGCTATTTTCGGCAAAATGGGGTTGTGTGGCCATTGATCGTCGACTAGAGGCTCATACACCTCACCCCACATATGTTTCCTTGTCGTAGATCACATTCTTGGATTTCTGGTGGAGACCATTTCTTGGTCAAAAATCCGTAGGTGTTAGCCTTCGGTATTATTGAAAATGGTCGTTCATGGCTATTTTCGACAAAATGGGGGTTGTGTGGCAATTGATCATCGACCAGAGGCTCATACACCTCACCCCACATATGTTTCCTTGCCATAGATCACATTCTTGGATTTCTGGTGGAGACCATTTCTTGGTCAAAAATCCGTACGTGTTAGCCTTTGGTATTTTTGAAAATGGTCATTCATGGCTATTTTCGACAAAAATGGGGGTTGTGTGGCCATTGATCATCGACTAGAGGCTCATACACCTCACCCCACATATGTTTCCTTGCCATAGATCACATTCTTGGATTTCTGGTGGAGACCATTTCTTGGTCAAAAATCCGTAGGTGTTAGCCTTCGGTATTATTGTAAATGGTCATTCATGGCTATTTTCGACAAAAATGGGGGTTGTGTGGCCATTGATCATCGACCAGAGGCTCATACACCTCACCCCACATATGTTTCCTTGCCATAGATCACATTCTTGGATTTCTGGTGGAGACCATTTCTTGGTCAAAAATCCGTAGGTCTTAGCCTCTAGTATTATTGAAAATGGTCTCTCATGGCTATTTTCATAAAAATTGGGGGTTGTGTGGCCATTGAACATCGACCAGAGGCTCGTACACCTCACCCCACATATGTTTCCTTGCCATAGATCACATTCTTGGATTTCTGGTGGAGACCATTTCTTGGTCAAAAATCCGTAGGTGTTAGCCTTCGATATTATTGAAAATGGTCGTTCATGGCTATTTTCGACAAAAATGGGGGTTGTGTGGCCATTGATCATCGACCAGAGGCTCATACACCTCACCCCACATATGTTTCCTTGCCATAGATCACATTCTTGGATTTCTGGTGGAGACCATTTCTTGGTCAAAAATCCGTAGGTCTTAGCCTCTAATATTATTGAAAATGGTCGCTCATGGCTATTTTCATAAAAAAATGGGGGTTGTGTGGCCATTTATCATCGACTAGAGGCTCATAAATCTCACCCCACATATGTTTCCTTGCCATAGATCACATTCTTGGTTTTCTGGTGGAGACCATTTCTTGGTCAAAAATCCGTAGGTGTTAGCCTTCGGTATTATTGAAAATGGTCGTTCATGGCTATTTTCGACAAAAATGGGGGTTGTGTGGCCATTGATCATCGACCAGACGCTCATACACCTCCCCCACATATGTTTCCTTGCCATAGATCACATTCTTGGATTTCTGGTGGAGACCATTTCTTGGTCTAAAATCCGTAGGTGTTAGCCTCTAGTATTATTGAAAATGGTCGCTCATGGCTATTTTCAAGGTCGCTCATGGCTATTTTCATAAAAATGGGGGTTGTGTGGCCATTTATCATCGACTAGAGGCTCATAAACCTCACCCCACATATGTTTCCTTGCCATAGATTACATTCTTGGATTTCTGGGGGAAACCATTTCTTGGTTAAAAACTCGTACGTGTTAGCCTTCGGTATTATTGAAAATGGTCATTCATGGCTATTTTCGGCAAAATGGGGGTTGTGTGGCCATTGATCGTCGACCAGAGGCTCATACACCTCACCCCACATATGTTTCCTTGTCGTAGATCACATTCTTGGATTTCTGGTGGAGACCATTTCTTGGTCAAAAATCCGTAGGTGTTAGCCTTCGATATTATTGAAAATGGTCGTTCATGGCTATTTTCGACAAAAATGGGGGTTGTGTGGCCATTGATCATCGACCATAGGCTCATACACCTCACCCCACATATGTTTCCTTGCCATAGATCACATTCTTGGATTTTCTGGTGGAGACCATTTCTTGGTCAAAAATCCGTAGGTGTTAGCCTTCGGTATTATTGTAAATGGTCATTCATGGCTATTTTCGACAAAAATGGGGGTTGTGTGGCCATTGATCATCGACGAGAGGCTCATACACCTCACCCCACATATGTTTCCTTGCCATAGATCACATTCTTGGATTTCTGGTGGAGACCTTTTCTTGGTCAAAAATCCGTAGGTCTTAGCCTCTAGTATTATTGAAAATGGTCGCTCATGGCTATTTTCATAAAAAATGGGGGTTGTGTGGCCATTGATCATCGACCAAGCCATGAACGACCATTTTCAATGGCAAGGAAACATATGTGGGGTGAGGTTTATGAACCTCTAGTCGATGAAAATGGTCAAAAATACCAAAGGCTAACACGTACGGATTTATGACCAAGAAATGGTCTCCACCAGAAATCCAAGAATGTGATCTATGGCAAGGAAACATATGTGGGGTGAGGTTTATGAACCTCTAGTCGATGAAAATGGCCACACAACCCCCATTTTTTATGAAAATAGCCATGAGCGACCTTGAAAATAGCCATGAGCGACCATTTTCAATAATACTAGAGGCTAACACCTACGGATTTTAGACCAAGAAATGGTCTCCACCAGAAATCCAAGAATGTGATCTATCACAAGGAAACATATGTGGGGTGAGGTGTATGAGCGTCTGGTCGATGATCAATGGCCACACAACCCCCATTTTTGTCGAAAATAGCCATGAACGACCATTTTCAATAATACCGAAGGCTAACACCTACAGATTTTTGACCAAGAAATGGTCTCCACCAGAAATCCAAGAATGTGATCTATGGCAAGGAAACATATGTGGGGTGAGGTGTATGAGCCTCTGGTCGATGATCAATGGCCACACAACCCCCATTTTTGTCGAAAATAGCCATGAACGACCATTTTCAATAATATCGAAGGCTAACACCTACGGATTTTTGACCAAGAAATGGTCTCCACCAGAAATCCAAGAATGTGATCTACGACAAGGAAACATATGTGGGGTGAGGTGTATGAGCCTCTGGTCGACGATCAATGGCCACAGAACCCCCATTTTGCCGAAAATAGCCATGAGCGACCATTTTCAATAATATTAGAGGCTAAGACCTACGGATTTTTGACCAAGAAATGGTCTCCACCAGAAATCCAAGAATGTGATCTATGGCGAGGAAACATATGTGGGTTGAGGTGTATGAGCCTCTGGTCGATGATCAATGGCCACACAACCCCCATTTTTGTCGAAAATAGCCATGAACGACCATTTTCAATAATACCGAAGGCTAACACCTACGGATTTTTGACCAAGAAATGGTCTCCACCAGAAATCCAAGAATGTGATCTACGACAAGGAAACATATGTGGGGTGAGGTGTACGAGCCTCTGGTCGATGATCAATGGCCACAGAACCCCCATTTTGCCGAAAATAGCCATGAACGACCATTTTCAATAATACCGAAGGCTAACACCTACGGATTTTTGACCAAGAAATGGTCTCCACCAGAAATCCAAGAATGTGATCTATGGCAAGGAAACATATGTGGGGTGAGGTGTACGAGCCTCTGGTCGATGATCAATGGCCACAGAACCACCATTTTGCCGAAAATAGCCATGAACGACCATTTTCAATAATACCGAAGGCTAACACGTACGAGTTTTTGACCAAGAAATGGTCTCCACCAGAAATCCAAGAATGTGATCTATGGCAAGGAAACATATGTGGGGTGAGGTGTATGAGCCTCTGGTCGATGATCAATGGCCACACAACCCCCATTTTTGTCGAAAATAGCCATGAACGACCATTTTCAATAATATCGAAGGCTAACACCTACGGTTTTTTGACCAAGAAATGGTCTCCACCAGAAATCCAAGAATGTGATCTACGACAAGGAAACATATGTGGGGTGAGGTGTATGAGCCTCTGGTCGACGATCAATGGCCACACAACCCCCATTTTGCCGAAAATAGCCATGAATGACCATTTTCAATAATACCGAAGGCTAACACGTACGCGTTTTTAACCAAGAAATGGTTTCCACCAGAAATCCAAGAATGTAATCTATGGCAAGGAAACATATGTGGGGTGAGGTTTATGAGCCTCTAGTCGATGATAAATGGCCACACAACCCCCATTTTTTATGAAAATAGCCATGAGCGACCTTGAAAATAGCCATGAGCGACCATTTTCAATAATACTAGAGGCTAACACCTACGGATTTTAGACCAAGAAATGGTCTCCACTAGAAATCCAAGAATGTGATCTATGGCAAGGAAACAAATGTGGGGTGAGGTGTATGAGCGTCTGGTCGATGATCAATGGCCACACAACCCCCATTTTTGTCGAAAATAGCCATGAACGACCATTTTCAATAATACCGAAGGCTAACACCTACGGATTTTTGACCAAGAAATGGTCTCCACCAGAAATCCAAGAATGTGATCTATGGCAAGGAAACATATGTGGGGTGAGGTGTATGAGCCTCTAGTCGATGATCAATGGCCACACAACCCCCATTTTTGTCGAAAATAGCCATGAATGACCATTTTCAAAAATACCAAAGGCTAACACGTATGGATTTTTGACCAAGAAATGGTCTCCACCAGGAATCCAAGAATGTGATCTATGGCAAGGAAACATATGTGGGGTGAGGTGTATGATCCTCTGGTCGATGATCAATGGCCACACAACCCCCATTTTGCCGAAAATAGCCATGAACGACCATTTTCAATAATACCGAAGGCTAACACGTACGAGTTTTTAACCAAGAAATGGTCTCCACCAGAAATCCAAGAATGTGATCTATGGCAAGGAAACATATGTGGGGTGAGGTTTATGAGCCTCTAGGTGATGATAAATGGCCACACAACCCCCATTTTTTATGAAAATAGCCATGAGCGACCATTTTCAATAATACTAGAGGCTAAGACCTACGGATTTTAGACCAAGAAATGGTCTCCACCAAAAATCCAAGAATGTGATCTATGGCAAGGAAACATATGTGGGGTGAGGTGTATGAGCATCTGGTCGATGATCAATGGCCACACACCCCCATTTTTGTCGAAAATAGCCATGAACGACCATTTTCAATAATACCGAAGGCTAACACCTACGGATTTTTGACCAAGAAATGGTCTCCACCAGAAATCCAAGAATGTGATCTATGGCAAGGAAACATATGTGGGGTGAGGTGTATGAGCCTCTAGTCGATGATCAATGGCCACACAACCCCCATTTTTGTCGAAAATAGCCATGAACGACCAATTTCAATAATACCGAAGGCTAACACCTACGGATTTTTGACCAAGAAATGGTCTCCACCAAAAATCCAAGAATGTGATCTATGGCAAGGAAACATATGTGGGGTGAGGTGTATGAGCCTCTGGTCGATGATCAATGGCCACACAACCCCCATTTTGCCGAAAATAGCCATGAATGACCATTTTCAATAATACCGAAGGCTAACACGTACGAGTTTTTAACCAAGAAATGGTTTCCACCAGAAATCCAAGAATGTAATCTATGGCAAGGAAACATATGTGGGGTGAGGTTTATGAGCCTCTAGTCGATGATAAATGGCCACACAACCCCCATTTTTTATGAAAATAGCCATGAGCGACCTTGAAAATAGCCATGAGCGACCATTTTCAATAATACTAGAGGCTAACACCTACGGATTTTAGACCGAGAAATGGTCTCCACCAGAAATCCAAGAATGTGATCTATGGCAAGGAAACATATGTGGGGTGAGGTGTATGAGCGTCTGGTCGATGATCAATGGCCACACAACCCCCATTTTTGTCGAAAATAGCCGTGAACGACCATTTTCAATAATACCGAAGGCTAACACCTACGGATTTTTGACCAAGAAATGTCTGCACCAGAAATCCAAGAATGTGATCTATGGCAAGGAAACATATGTGGGGTGAGGTGTATGAGCCTCTAGTCGATGATCAATGGCCACACAACCCCCATTTTTGTCGAAAATAGCCATGAATGACCATTTTCAAAAATACCAAAGGCTAACACGTACGGATTTTTAACCAAGAAATGGTCTCCACCAGAAATCCAAGAATGTGATCTATGGCAAGGAAACATATGTGGGGGGAGGTGTACGAGCCTCTTGTTGATGATCAATGGCCACACAACCCCCATTTTGCCGAAAATAGCCATGAATGACCATTTTCAATAATACCGAAGGCTAACACGTACGAGTTTTTAACCAAGAAATGGTTTCCACCAGAAATCCAAGAATGTAATCTATGGCAAGGAAACATATGTGGGGTGAGGTTTATGAGCCTCTAGTCGATGATAAATGGCCACACAACCCCCATTTTTTATGAAAATAGCCATGAGCGACCTTGAAAATAGCCATGAGCGACCATTTTCAATAATACTAGAGGCTAACACCTACGGATTTTAGAACAAGAAATGGTCTCCACCAGAAATCCAAGAATGTGATCTATGGCAAGGTAACATATGTGGGGTGAGGTGTATGAGCGTCTGGTCGATGATCAATGGCCACACAACCCCCATTTTTGTCGAAAATAGCCATGAACGACCATTTTCAATAATACCGAAGGCTAACACCTACGGATTTTTGACCAAGAAATGGTCTCCACCAGAAATCCAAGAATGTGATCTATGGCAAGGAAACATATGTGGGGTGAGGTGTATGAGCCTCTGGTCGACGATCAATGGCCACACAACCCTAATTTTTGTCGAAAATAGCCATGAACGACCATTTTCAATGACACTGAAGGCTAACACCTACGGATTTTGACCAAGAAATGGTCTCCACCATAAATCCAAGAATGTGATCTATGGCAAGGAAACATATGTGTAGTGAGGTGTATGAGCCTCTGGTCGAAGATCAATGGCCACACAACCCCCATTTTTGTCAAAAATAGCCATGAATGACCATTTTCAAAAATACCAAAGGCTAACACGTACGGATTTTTGACCAAGAAATGGTCTCCACCAGAAATCCAAGAATGTGATCTATGGCAAGGAAACATATGTGGGGTGAGGTGTACGAGCCTCTGGTCGATAATGAATGGTCACACAACCCCACTTTTGCCGAAAATAGCCATGAACGACCATTTTCAATAATACCGAAGGCTAACACGTACGAGTTTTTAACCAAGAAATGGTCTCCACCAGAAATCCAAGAATGTGATCTATGACAAGGAAACATATGTGGGGCGAGGTTTATGAGCCTCTAGTCGATGATAAATGGCCACACAACCCCCATTTTTTATGAAAATAGCCATGAGCGACCATTTTCAATAATACTAGAGGCTAACACCTATGGATTTTAGACCAAGAAATGGTCTCCACCAGAAATCCAAGAATGTGATCTATGACAAGGAAACATATGTGGGGTGAGGTGTATGAGCGTCTGGTCGATGATCAATGGCCACACAACCCCCATTTTTGTCGAAAATAGCCATGAACGACCATTTTCAATAATACCGAAGGCTAACACCTACGGATTTTTGACCAAGAAATGGTCTCCACCAGAAATCCAAGAATGTGATCTATGGCAAGGAAACATATGTGGGGTGAGGTGTATGAGCCTCTGGTCGATGATCAATGGCCACACAACCCCCATTTTTGTCGAAAATAGCCATGAACGACCATTTTCAATAATACCGAAGGCTAACACCTACGGATTTTTGACCAAGAAATGGTCTCCACCAGAAATCCAAGAATGTGATCTATGGCAAGGAAACATATGTGGGGTGAGGTGTATGAGCGTCTGGTCGATGATCAATGGCCACACAACCCCCATTTTTGTCGAAAATAGCCATGAATGACCATTTACAATAATACCGAAGGCTAACACCTACGGATTTTTGACCAAGAAATGGTCTCCACCAGAAATCCAAGAATGTGATCTATGGAAAGGAAACATATGTGGGGTGAGGTGTACGAGCCTTTGGTCGATGATCAATGGCCACAGAACCCCCATTTTGCCGAAAATAGCCATGAACGACCATTTTCAATAATACCGAAGGCTAACACGTACGAGTTTTTGACCAAGAAATGGTCTCCACCAAAAATCCAAGAATGTGATCTATGGCAAGGAAACATATGTGGGGTGAGGTGTACGAGCCTCTGGTTGATGATCAATGGCCACACAACCCCCATTTTGCCGAAAATAGCCATGAATGACCATTTTCAATAATACCGAAGGCTAACACGTACGAGTTTTTAACCAAGTAATGGTTTCCACCAGAAATCCAAGAATGTAATCTATGGCAAGGAAACATATGTGGGGTGAGGTTTATGAGCCTCTAGTCAATGATAAATGGCCACACAACCCCCATTTTTTATGAAAATAGCCATGAGCGACCTTGAAAATAGCCATGAGCGACCATTTTCAATAATACTAGAGGATAACACCTACGGATTTTAGACCAAGAAATGGTCTCCACCAGAAATCCAAGAATGTGATCTATGGCAAGGAAACATATGTGGGGTGAGGTGTATGAGCGTCTGGTCGATGATCAATGGCCACACAACCCCCATTTTTGTCGAAAATAGC
Source organism: Zea mays (assembly GCF_902167145.1). Lineage (NCBI taxonomy): Eukaryota > Viridiplantae > Streptophyta > Magnoliopsida > Poales > Poaceae > Zea > Zea mays. The sequence goes on along the minus strand of NW_023366991.1, from coordinate 44,929 downwards.
CATGAACGACCATTTTCAATAATACCGAAGGCTAACACCTACGGATTTTTGACCAAAAAATGGTCTCCACCAGAAATCCAAGAATGTGATCTATGGCAAGGAAACATATGTGGGGTGAGGTGTATGAGCCTCTGGTCGACGATCAATGGCCACACAACCCTAATTTTTGTCGAAAATAGCCATGAACGACCATTTTCAATGACACTGAAGGCTAACACCTACGGATTTTTGACCAAGAAATGGTCTCCACCATAAATCCAAGAATGTGATCTATGGCAAGGAAACATATGTGTAGTGAGGTGTATGAGCCTCTGGTCGAAGATCAATGGCCACACAACCCCCATTTTTGTCGAAAATAGCCATGAATGACCATTTTCAAAAATACCAAAGGCTAACACGTACGGATTTTTGACCAAGAAATGGTCTCCACCAGAAATCCAAGAATGTGATCTATGGCAAGGAAACATATGTGGGGTGAGGTGTACGAGCCTCTGGTCGATAATGAATGGCCACACAACCCCCATTTTGCCGGAAATAGCCATGAACGACCATTTTCAATAATACCGAAGGCTAACACGTACGAGTTTTTAACCAAGAAATGGTCTCCACCAGAAATCCAAGAATGTGATCTATGGCAAGGAAACATATGTGGGGCGAGGTTTATGAGCCTCTAGTCGATGATAAATGGCCACACAACCCCCATTTTTTATGAAAATAGCCATGAGCGACCTTGAAAATAGCCATGAGCGACCATTTTCAATAATACTAGAGGCTAACACCTATGGATTTTAGACCAAGAAATGGTCTCCACCAGAAATCCAAGAATGTGATCTATGGCAAGGAAACATATGTGGGGTGAGGTGTATGAGCGTCTGGTCGATGATCAATGGCCACACAACCCCCATTTTTGTCGAAAATAGCCATGAACGACCATTTTCAATAATACCGAAGGCTAACACCTACGGATTTTTGACCAAGAAATGGTCTCCACCAGAAATCCAAGAATGTGATCTATGGCAAGGAAACATATGTGGGGTGAGGTGTATGAGCCTCTGGTCGATGATCAATGGCCACACAACCCCCATTTTTATCGAAAATAGCCATGAACGACCATTTTCAATAATACCGAAGGCTAACACCTACGGATTTTTGACCAAGAAATGGTCTCCACCAGAAATCCAAGAATGTGATCTATGGCAAGGAAACATATGTGGGGTGAGGTGTATGAGCGTCTGGTCGATGATCAATGGCCACACAACCCCCATTTTTGTCGAAAATAGCCATGACTGACCATTTACAATAATACCGAAGGCTAACACCTATGGATTTTTGACCAAGAAATGGTCTCCACCAGAAATCCAAAAATGTGATCTATGGAAAGGAAACATATGTGGGGTGAGGTGTACGAGCCTCTGGTCGATGATCAATGGCCATAGAACCCCCATTTTGCCGAAAATAGCCATGAACGACCATTTTCAATAATACCGAAGGCTAACACGTACGAGTTTTTGACCAAGAAATGGTCTCCACCAAAAATCCAAGAATGTGATCTATGGCAAGGAAACATATGTGGGGTGAGGTGTATGAGCGTCTGGTCGATGATCAATGGCCACACAACCCCCATTTTTGTCGAAAATAGCCATGAATGACCATTTACAATAATACCGAAGGCTAACACCTACGGATTTTTGACCAAGAAATGGTCTCCACCAGAAATCCAAGAATGTGATCTATGGCAAGGAAACATATGTGGGGTGAGGTGTATGAGCCTCTGGTCGACGATCAATGGCCACACAACCCTATTCTTTTTTGAAAATAGCCATGAACGACCATTTTCAATGACACTGAAGGCTAACACCTACGGATTTTTGACCAAGAAATGGTCTCCACCAGAAATCCAAGAATGTGATCTATGGCAAGGAAACATATGTGGGGTGAGGTGTATGAGCCTCTGGTCGATGATCAATGGCCACACAACCCCCATTTTTGTCGAAAATAGCCATGAATGACCATTTACAATAATACCGAAGGCTAACACCTACGGATTTTTGACCAAGAAATGGTCTCCACCAGAAATCCAAGAATGTGATCTACGACAAGGAAACATATGTGGGGTGAGGTGTATGAGCCTCTGGTCGACGATCAATAGACACACAACCCCCATTTTGCCGAAAATAGCCATGAATGACCATTTTCAATAATACCGAAGGCTAACACGTACGAGTTTTTAACCAAGAAATGGTTTCCACCAGAAATCCAAGAATGTAATCTATGGCAAGGAAACATATGTGGGGTGAGGTTTATGAGCCTCTAGTCGATGATAAATGGCCACATAACCCCCATTTTTTATGAAAATAGCCATGAGCGACCTTGAAAATAGCCATGAGCGACCATTTTCAATAATACTAGAGGCTAACACCTACGGATTTTAGACCAAGAAATGGTCTCCACCAGAAATCCAAGAATGTGATCTATGGCAAGGAAACATATGTGGGGTGAGGTGTATGAGCGTCTGGTCGATGATCAATGGCCACACAACCCCCATTTTTGTCGAAAATAGCCATGAACGACCATTTTCAATAATACCGAAGGCTAACACCTACGGATTTTTGACCAAGAAATGGTCTCCACCAGAAATCCAAGAATGTGATCTATGGCAAGGAAACATATGTGGGGTGAGGTGTATGAGCCTCTGGTCGACGATCAATGGCCACACAACCCTAATTTTTGTCGAAAATAGCCATGAACGACCATTTTCAATGACACTGAAGGCTAACACCTACGGATTTTTGACCAAGAAATGGTCTCCACCATAAATCCAAGAATGTGATCTATGGCAAGGAAACATATGTGTAGTGAGGTGTATGAGCCTCTGGTCGAAGATCAATGGCCACACAACCCCCATTTTTGTCGAAAATAGCCATGAATGACCATTTTCAAAAATACCGAAGGCTAACACGTACGGATTTTTGACCAAGAAATGGTCTCCACCAGAAATCCAAGAATGTGATGTATGGCAAGGAAACATATGTGGGGTGAGGTGTACGAGCCTCTGGTCGATGATCAATGGCCACACAACCCCCATTTTGCCGAAAATAGCCATGAACGACCATTATCAATAATACCGAAGGCTAACACGTACGAGTTTTTAACCAAGAAATGGTCTCCACCAGAAATCCAAGAATGTGATTTATGGCAAGGAAACATATGTGGGGTGAGGTTTATGAGCCTCTAGTCGATGATAAATGGCCACACAACCCCCATTTTTTATGAAAATAGCCATGAGCGACCTTGAAAATAGCCATGAGCGACCATTTTCAATAATACTAGAGGCTAACACCTACGGATTTTAGACCAAGAAATGGTCTCCACCAGAAATCCAAGAATGTGATCTATGGCAAGGAAACATATGTGGGGTGAGGTGTATGAGCGTCTGGTCGATGATCAATGGCCACACAACCCCCATTTTTGTCGAAAATAGCCATGAACGACCATTTTCAATAATACCGAAGGCTAACACCTACGGATTTTTGACCAAGAAATGGTCTCCACCAGAAATCCAAGAATGTGATCTATGGCAAGGAAACATATGTGGGGTGAGGTGTATGAGCCTCTGGTCGACGATCAATGGCCACACAACCCTAATTTTTTGTCGAAAATAGCCATGAACGACCATTTTCAATGACACTGAAGGCTAACACCTACGGATTTTTGACCAAGAAATGGTCTCCACCATAAATCCAAGAATGTGATCTATGGCAAGGAAACATATGTGTAGTGAGGTGTATGAGCCTCTGGTCGAAGATCAATGGCCACACAACCCCCATTTTTGTCGAAAATAGCCATGAATGACCATTTTCAAAAATACCAAAGGCTAACACATTCGGATTTTTGCCCAAGAAATGGTCTCCACCAGAAATCCAAGAATGTGATCTATGGCAAGGAAACATATGTGGGGTGAGGTGTACGAGCCTCTGGTCGATGATCAATGGCCACAGAACCCCCATTTTGCCGAAAATAGCCATGAATGACCATTTTCAATAATACTGAAGGCTAACACGTACGAGTTTTTCACCAAGAAATGGTCTCCACCAAAAATCCAAGAATGTGATCTATGGCAAGGAAACATATGAGGGGTGAGATTTATGAGCCTCTAGTCGATGATAAATGGCCACACAACCCCCTTTTTTTATGAAAATAGCCATGAGCGACCATTTTCAATAATATTAGAGGATAAGACCTACGGATTTTTGACCAAGAAATGGTCTCCACCAGAAATCTAAGAATGTGATCTATGGCAAGGAAACATATGTGGGGTGAGGTGTATGAGCCTCTGGTCGATGATCAATGGCCACACAACCCACATTGTTGTCGAAAATAGCCATGAATGACCATTTACAATAATACCGAAGGCTAACACCTACGGATTTTTGACCAAGAAATGGTCTCCACCAGAAATCCAAGAATGTGATCTATGGCAAGGAAACATATGTGGGGTGAGGTGTATGAGCCTCTGGTCGATGATCAATGGCCACACAACCCCCATTTTTGTCGAAAATGGCCATGAACGACCATTTTCAATAATATCGAAGGCTAACACCTATGGATTTTTGACCAAGAAATGGTCTCCACCAGAAATCAAAGAATGTGATCTACGACAAGGAAACATATGTGGGGTGAGGTGTATGAACCTCTGGTCGACGATCAATGGCCACACAACCCCCATTTTGCCGAAAATAGCCATGAATGACCATTTTCAATAATACCGAAGGCTAACACGTACGAGTTTTGAACCAAGAAATGGTTTCCACCAGAAATCCAAGAATGTAATCTATGGTAAGGAAACATATGTGGGGTGAGGTGTACGAGCCTCTGGTCGATGATCAATGGCCACACAACCCCCATTTTGCCGAAAATAGCCATGAACGACCATTTTCAATAATACCGAAGGCTAACACGTACGAGTTTTTGACCAAGAAATGGTCTCCACCAAAAATCCAAGAATGTGATCTATGGCAAGGAAACATATGTGGGGTGAGATTTATGAGCCTCTAGTCGATGATAAATGGCCACACAACCCCCATTTTTTATGAAAATAGTCATGAGCGACCATTTTCAATAATATTAGAGGCTAAGACCTACGGATTTTTGACCAAGAAATGGTCTCCACCAGAAATCTAAGAATGTGATCTATGGCAAGGAAACATATGTGGGGTGAGGTGTATGAGCCTATGGTCGATGATCAATGCCCACACAACCCCCATTTTTGTCGAAAATAGCCATGAATGACCATTTACAACACTACAACCTTTTAGGCCTTCTGTGACATTGTGATTATGTCACTAACTAGTGTTTATTTGTCATAGATTGTATTTTGGTGACGCTATTGTGACGAAAAGGTCATCGTCACAGAAGGTGCGTGTTAAATAGACTACAATGACGTTCATAAAAAAAGCGTCATAGATTTTATGACACACATTAGATTCGTCACTAAATCTATGACACTCTATTTTGTCATAAGTCGCTCTGAAAACGTCACAATTCATACTGACATGAATTGCCACATGGCTAATGGTGATGACGTGGGATGTGACATGGCAAAATCTTTATGACAAAAATATTTGTCATAGATTTGATCACGTGGCAAAATTATTGTGATGAAGAATTTCGTCATAAATTGGGATGCAGTGGCCACTAACGTGGCAAGTGACGATGTAAAGCATTTGTGACACATATAATCGTCATCAAAAGAAACACATCGTATGAATTCATACCATCATGGAATATTACACATCACAACCAAAATATCATATTAATATGTTGAACACGAATATTTCATCCATTAGAGAATCATATAACGTCAAAACATATATCTACAAATCCTTTAACTTCAATTCCAAAGAAAATCCTATAACTTCAACTCAAAGTACTAAATATTAAGCATATTGTTACTAGCTACTATAACATCCATAAGGTTACAGATCCTATAGTGGTCAAGCAGACTTAAAGATGGACACGCTTGACCTCGACTGAAGCTTAATAGTTGATGAAGGTGGTTGTTATTTTTTTTTGCATCGACCTCATCATACTATCAATGGTCTCCTGAAATGCCTGTGCTGCTACATTAGGCCGAGCGACATGAGCCCCAGTCTGAGCTCAGATATGATCCCTGCGAAGAGCACGGGGAAGTATGAGATGCCCACACAATCACTATCAGTCAAACCACACAATGAGCAAATAGTAAATTTTGGACATCAGATGAATACCTCTCCAAAGGCAAGAACAAATGTCACTGACGATATTACAGCAAGAACATGATGAAACATCCTATCAAGAAATATAGGAAGTGCCTGCAAAGGCTGCAATGAGGTTAACATAAAATTCAATGGTTAAAATAGAATGTAGTGCAAAAGATATCAGAAAAAAACAATATGTGACCTATGCCCTACCTATCAATGACTTTAGAATACAAAAATAAAAAGGAATAAGGTGTAAGAGTATCAACTAGTGAAAGAACACTCGTATGAGAAGTTTGATAGTAGATTTAGGACTCGGAAAATAATATTGATCAGATATACATACACCATACGATGTATTTGGACTAACACAAATTGAATGTGTTGAAGTTGGATGATGAAAGAAACTAGTAGCAACCGGGAGAAATAAGCTTATATAGTGGATGCAATAGGTTGTATTCTCAATCTTATCTAAACTTCATCAACTAGTTCCAAAATGTAAGATAAACATAAATAGGATTACAAAAAATCATGGTGACATGGTGCCAAAAAAGTTGAACACATACAACTTCAGAACCTTGTCCCTCTCTCCCAATAATGAGTTAAAAGGTCTAAGTGTTGATGCTAGGATAATTCATTAGAAGCTTCAAAATAATTCTGATATTACCATACATTCTTTTAGCAAATGAATTCAGTTCTAGAGTACAAAATAGTGTGATAATTGATATGATTACAATCCAAATATTCTACCTCCATGGCAGCAACATTACACAACAATAGGGTGACATGAAGCTAGTGCTGCTTTTGAACAACTAGAAGGATGACAGCTGCAGCAAACATGGTAAATAGTAAACCAAACATGAGGGACAGAAGAACCATTAGTCAAGGGCAAATACGACAATTGAGTTGGACTTCAATAAGGCAATAACAATAGACCACTGTAACTAAAAAGGGGATGCTAAAAGACTGCACCGAGGGCGATCCTTGGACCTATGCTTTGGCGTAGCAACAACACCGTAGCCCATTTGAGAACAACCAAGACATCACCGGGGTCAAGGCTTAGAGCAGTGGTTTGCCATGGGACAACCCATTAGATTTTTTTAATATAGCCTAAAATGCTCACACAGAGAGTCAAACTCAAAACCTAAGGAGTGCTAGTTAGATAACCTAATCAACTCAGCTAGAGATCCTTTCGCACTGTAAAGATTACCAGGTAAGACAAAACCGAAAGTGCATGCTACCCTAGTAAACAAAAATGGTAGATCCAGGATACTCGAGTGATCAATTTTTATTATTATCCATTGCATTCTACTTCCACTTCCCACCTATCTGATGTATCATTTCATATATCACTGGAACGAGGTGAACCTTAGAAAATAATGAATCCCATCCATATTGTTTTTCCTTATTCCTGACTATACCCTTTTTTGTTTGTTCTACATCCCTTTTCAAACACTTCTACATGTAAATAATATGTCAATGTTGGTGTTACCATCAGATTATATCCTCACTATCATTACCACCACCTACAAAATCTAGCAGACTTCTAATAGGGGCGAGAAAAAAATTCACCACATACACTAAAGACGCTCTAATGTTCAAAATTGCAGAGGAATTTGAGAATCCAATAGAGTATATGATGCTCTCATCCCTATTACCTAATGTAACAAGCCACGACAGTGAGATCTCCACTACCAATATAACAAACCCGCACATAGGGCAGTAACCAGATCGAGCACAACGAGGTAACAACAGGGAATATGTAGGGGTTCAGATTGGACCAACCTAAGCCTTCTTGGCGTCTGTGCTGCTATGTTGGAGGATCTCTAGCTCGACGAGGCCGAGCGACGAGCCCCAGTGTGAGCCCAGATATGATCCATGCGATGAGCACGAGGACATGCTGAATGGATCATCTGCAACCAGAGTTATTCCCTAAATAACTTATGGCCACAATGATACAACATTTTCACAAACAAACAAATATTCAATAAAGACAACTTGAAATGAATAAATAAGTACATAATGTAGGAAATTCTCGAACTCCGCACAAGGAGCACATGCAGAACACATGAGAATTTGAAGCAAAAATGATAGAACAAACATAGAACATTCTCAAACTCTCACCACAATGCAACAAAATTTATGGAACGCGAACAACCAGAGTATCCTCATCAGCCCAAGATACTACTCCCTCCATCCAAAATTCCAAATAGATCAGGACTCCCGAGAATTTTAGGAAAAAATAAGTGTACAAAGGGACTCTGAATAGGGAGCACATTCTATTTCACCTAATGCACAACTCACTAGACTTAAGAGTATTAAAAAACATTTAAAAGCACAACCATAGGGTTGTATGCATTGGGGCTTGCCTGGAAACCAACACTACATTAATGGAATCATACACTAGCTGATTAGGATAACATACCATTTGATCTAACGGATAAACATTATTAAATAGTATAAAATTTCATGAAACTACATTCACATCAACCTAAAGATCTAAAGCATAACAGATTCAGTAGAGGAAGAGTTCCATTCGTTCCTGGCAATCAATCTAATGACCAACAATACTAACAGTGCCACGAGATCAATCACTTCAATTTCACATATCACAGCTCAAAAAAGGAGTACGGTAAGCAAGTTGCTTTTGCTAATAATAATATCCAATGCCTAATAAATGTCTGAAAGCAACTGTACAATATGACTAATAATTTAATAATGAATGTGGTCATACTGAGCGAGTAAGCCAAATTAAAATTAGAAGAAAACCAAGAACTAGACTAACGTTAGTATGGGCCCTAACAGAGAAATCACGGATTTTGGACAATACAAAATCTGACCACACCCACTCAAGTAAAATATCTTACTAGGAACCAATTGTTTTCAGAATCAGAAATAAAAAATGATCATGAACCTACACACTCCTAGAGAATTATCAGTCCATCAATCAACCAACGAACAAAAATAGAGAATTAGCCCACCAAGACTAAATTCGATATTTGCAAGAACAACGACGAAACCCTAGTTCACTCATTTTATCGAAAATCTAGCGGGCGTCGTGTTGGGGCTTGCTTCTCCACACATTCATGGGATTCCTATGCTCCAATTGCACACACGTACACGGTACACACATACATCAGCAAGGTACTAGCAAAAATTGTATTCACTGAGAACTAGCGAGACAACAGAGGGAAGTTGTGGATCACCACTTTAGAAACGGTGGCGGGGCTAGGCGATGAGGTTGGAGTTCGCAGGAGTCCTTGGCAGGGCCTGGGCGAGCACGTCGCCGCGCAGGGACGTGGGGACTCAGTCGATGGCGAGGCAGAGCTGGAGCGAAGGCCGCCGCGGCCTGGGGAGGGAAGTGTGGAGGGTTGGGAGCGGCGTCCGGCGTGGTGAGCACAGGGAGGCAAGGAGACAGGCGAGCAGAGAGATGAGGCTGACGGCCGGTGTGGCGCCCAAGGCATGGCTACGACGGCATAGGTGATCACCACGCCCATGGAGGAGCATGACGGGGAGATGAAGCAGGGACGATGACTGGGTCAGGCCGCGGCGAGGTCGGCCGGCACAGCGAGGGCGCACGGCGGCACAACCTAAAGCAGGTGCATGGAGCGAAGGCCGCCGCGGCCAGGGTAGGGAGGCGGGCGGGCGGGCGCGCTGCAGGGGGGCGCTGGGCAACAGGAAGGGGCGGTGGCTTGGCGTGCTCACTGGTGGAGGGCGAAGAAATTGGCACAAGCGTGGAGAGAGGGCGTTCTTGAGGGATAGCTGGATAGGGCTAATGGAGGCGGTGGGGAAATAATTTGAGGGAGTATGGCGGCGGGGAAAAGAAAAAGATGGATTTTCCATTTTTTTGAACAAAAGCAAACAAAATATCTTGGTGGTTAGATTAGGGTTTAAGCGAGATGTAAATGGACTGAACAAAAAGACATTGGCTACAATATTTTAGTCGACATCTGAATCAGTTGAAGTCATACGAATTTCGTCCACTATCCAAACAATTGATTGGAGAACAATTTGATTAATAACTTTATGCCTTGTTTTTTGGATCTCTAGTGTGGTCCGAATTATAAAATTCAAACACTTTTCAAAATCACATTCACTGCTTTGGGTGATTATTAAATTCCACACTTCGTGAAACACCTGGGTGTTACACTCAGCACAAACATGGAGTATACAGAGTTTCTTTTCTAAAATAGATTAAATATCTATGACAAATAGGCATTGACATTTGATATCATCACAACCATGATGTACAACTTGAAATGACGAAATCTTTTGAATGACAAATACAAATTGTCACATGATATCGTCACAAATACGAATCCTAAAAAATCTATGACGTTTTCAATGACAATTGTTAGATTTTTGTCACTAAACTTAGTTATTTGCTACAAATCGTCATAAAGCAATCGATTTAATGACGAATTTATTTAATGTCATCATGCAAACGTCATAGAAGGTCATATGTGTTGTAGTGCAATAATACCGAAGGCTAACACCTACAGATTTTTGACCAAGAAATGGTCTCCACCAGAAATCCAAGAATGTGATCTATGGCAAGGAAACATATGTGGGGTGAGGTGTATGAGCCTCTGGTCGATGATCAATGGCCACACAACCCCCATTTTTGTCGAAAATAGCCATGAACGACCATTTTCAATAATATCGAAGGCTAACACCTACGGATTTTTGACCAAGAAATGGTCTCCACGAGAAATCCAAGAATGTGATCTACGACAAGGAAACATTTGTGGGGTGAGGTGTATGAGCCTCTGGTCGACTATCAATGGCCACACAACCCCCATTTTGCCGAAAATAGCCATGAATGACCATTTTCAATAATACCGAAGGCTAACACGTACGAGTTTTTAACCAAGAAATGGCTTCCACCAGAAATCCAAGAATGTAATCTATGGCAAGGAAACATATGTGGGGTGAGGTTTATGAGCCTCTAGTCGATGATAAATGGCCACACAACCCCCATTTTTTATGAAAATAGCCATGAGCGACCTTGAAAATAGCCATGAGCGACCATTTTCAATAATACTAGAGGCTAACACCTACGGATTTTAGACCAAGAAATGGTCTCCACCAGAAATCCAAGAATGTGATCTACGACAAGGAAACATATGTGGGGTGAGGTGTATGAGCCTCTGGTCGACGATCAATGGCCACACAACCCCCATTTTGCCGAAAATAGCCATGAATGACCATTTTCAATAATACCGAAGGCTAACACGTACGAGTTTTTAACCAAGAAATGGTTTCCACCAGAAATCCAAGAATGTAATCTATGGCAAGGAAACATATGTGGGGTGAGGTGTACGAGCCTCTGGTCGATGATCAATGGCCACACAACCCCCATTTTGCCGAAAATAGCCATGAACGACCATTTTCAATAATACCGAAGGCTAACACGTACGAGTTTTTGACCAAGAAATGGTCTCCACCAAAAATCCAAGAATGTGATCTATGGCGAGGAAACATATGTGGGGTGAGATTTATGAGCCTCTAGTCGATGATAAATGGCCACACAACCCCCATTTTTTTATGAAAATAGCCATGAGCGACCATTTTCAATAATATTAGAGGCTAAGACCTACGGATTTTTGACCAAGAAATGGTCTCCACCAGAAATCCAAGAATGTGATCTATGGCAAGGAAACATATGTGGGGTGAGGTGTATGAGCCTATGGTCGATGATCAATGGCCACACAACCCCCATTTTTGTCGAAAATAGCCATGAATGACCATTTACAATAATACCGAAGGCTAACACCTACAGATTTTTGACCAAGAAATGGTCTCCACCAGAAATCCAAGAATGTGATCTATGGCAAGGAAACATATGTGGGGTGAGGTGTATGAGCCTCTGGTCGATGATCAATGGCCACACAACCCCCATTTTTGTCGAAAATAGCCATGAACGACCATTTTCAATAATATCGAAGGCTAACACCTACGGATTTTTGACCAAGAAATGGTCTCCACGAGAAATCCAAGAATGTGATCTACGACAAGGAAACATTTGTGGGGTGAGGTGTATGAGCCTCTGGTCGACGATCAATGGCCACACAACCCCCATTTTGCCGAAAATAGCCATGAATGACCATTTTCAATAATACCGAAGGCTAACACGTACGAGTTTTTAACCAAGAAATGGCTTCCACCAGAAATCCAAGAATGTAATCTATGGCAAGGAAACATATGTGGGGTGAGGTTTATGAGCCTCTAGTCGATGATAAATGGCCACACAACCCCCATTTTTTATGAAAATAGCCATGAGCGACCTTGAAAATAGCCATGAGCGACCATTTTCAATAATACTAGAGGCTAACACCTACGGATTTTAGACCAAGAAATGGTCTCCACCAGAAATCCAAGAATGTGATCTACGACAAGGAAACATATGTGGGGTGAGGTGTATGAGCCTCTGGTCGACGATCAATGGCCACACAACCCCCATTTTGCTTAAAATAGCCATGAATGACCATTTTCAATAATACCGAAGGCTAACACGTACGAGTTTTTAATCAAGAAATGGCTTCCACCAGAAATCCAAGAATGTAATCTATGGCAAGGAAACATATGTGGGGTGAGGTTTATGAGCCTCTAGTCGATGATAAATGGCCACACAACCCCCATTTTTTATGAAAATAGCCATGAGCGACCTTGAAAATAGCCATGAGCGACCATTTTCAATAATACTAGAGGCTAACACCTATGGATTTTAGACCAAGAAATGGTCTCCACCAGAAATCCAAGAATGTGATCTATGGCAAGGAAACATATGTGGGGTGAGGTGTATGAGCGTATGGTCGATGATCAATGGACACACAACCCCCATTTTTGTCGAAAATAGCCATGAACGACCATTTTCAATAATACCGAAGGCTAACACCTACGGATTTTTGACCAAGAAATGGTCTCCACCAATAATCCAAGAATGTGATTTATGGCAAAGAAACATATGTGGGGTGAGGTGTATGAGCCTCTGGTCGACGATCAATGGCCACACAACCCTAATTTTTGTCGAAAATAGCCATGAACGGCCATTTTCAATGACACTGAAGGCTAACACCTACGGATTTTTGACCAAGAAATGGTCTCCACCATAAATCAAAGAATGTGATCTATGGCAAGGAAACATATGTGTAGTGAGGTGTATGAGCCTCTGGTCGAAGATCAATGGCCACACAACCCTCATTTTTGTCGAAAATAGCCATGAATGACCATTTTCAAAAATACCAAAGGCTAACACGTACGGATTTTTGACCAAGAAATGGTCTCCACCAGAAATCCAAGAATGTGATCTATGGCAAGGAAACATATGTGGGGTGAGGTGTACGAGCCTCTGGTCGATGATCAATGGCCACACAACCCCCATTTTGCCGAAAATAGCCATGAACGACCATTTTCAATAATACCGAAGGCTAACACGTACGAGTTTTTAACCAAGAAATGGTCTCCACCAGAAATCCAAGAATGTGATCTATGGCAATGAAACATATGTGGGGTGAGGTTTATGAGCCTCTAGTCGATGATAAATGGCCACACAACCCCCATTTTTTATGAAAATAGCCATGAGCGACCTTGAAAATAGCCATGAGCGACCATTTTCAATAATACTAGAGGCTAACACCTACGGATTTTAGACCAAGAAATGGTCTCCACCAGAAATCCAAGAATGTGATCTATGGCAAGGAAACATATGTGGGGTGAGGTGTATGAGCGTCTGGTCGATGATCAATGGCCACACAACCCCCATTTTTGTCGAAAATAGCCATGAACGACCATTTTCAATAATACCTAAGGCTAACACCTACGGATTTTTGACCAAGAAATGGTCTCCACCAGAAATCCAAGAATGTGATCTATGGCAAGGAAACATATGTGGGGTGAGGTGTATGAGCCTCTGGTCGACGATCAATGGCCACACAACCCTAATTTTTGTCGAAAATAGCCATGAACGACCATTTTCAATGACACTGAAGGCTAACACCTACGGATTTTTGACCAAGAAATGGTCTCCACCAATAATCCAAGAATGTGATTTATGGCAAAGAAACATATGTGGGGTGAGGTGTATGAGCCCCTGGTCGACGATCAATGGCCACACAACCCTAATTTTTGTCGAAAATAGCCATGAACGACCATTTTCAATGACACTGAAGGCTAACACCTACGGATTTTTGACCAAGAAATGGTCTCCACCATAAATCCAAGAATGTGATCTATGGCAAGGAAACATATGTGTAGTGAGGTGTATGAGCCTCTGGTCGAAGATCAATGGCCACACAACCCTCATTTTTGTCGAAAATAGCCATGAATGACCATTTTCAAAAATACCAAAGGCTAACACGTACGGATTTTTTACCAAGAAATGGTCTCCACCAGAAATCCAAGAATGTGATCTATGGCAAGGAAACATATGTGGGGTGAGGTGTACGAGCCTCTGGTCGATGATCAATGGCCACACAACCCCCATTTTGCCGAAAATAGCCACGAACGACCATTTTCAATAATACCGAAGGCTAACACGTACGAGTTTTTAACCAAGAAATGGTCTCCACCAGAAATCCAAGAATGTGATCTATGGCAATGAAACATATGTGGGGTGAGGTTTATGAGCCTCTAGTCGATGATAAATGGCCACACAACCCCCATTTTTTATGAAAATAGCCATGAGCGACCTTGAAAATAGCCATGAGCGACCATTTTCAATAATACTAGAGGCTAACACCTACGGATTTTAGACCAAGAAATGGTCTCCACCAGAAATCCAAGAATGTGATCTATGGCAAGGAAACATATGTGGGGTGAGGTGTATGAGCGTCTGCTCGATGATCAATGGCCACACAACCCCCATTTTTGTCGAAAATAGCCATGAACGACCATTTTCAATAATACCTAAGGCTAACACCTACGGATTTTTGACCAAGAAATGGTCTCCACCAGAAATCCAAGAATGTGATCTATGGCAAGGAAACATATGTGGGGTGAGGTGTATGAGCCTCTGGTCGACGATCAATGGCCACACAACCCTAATTTTTGTCGAAAATAGCCATGAACGACCATTTTCAATGACACTGAAGGCTAACACCTACGGATTTTTGACCAAGAAATGGTCTCCACCAGAAATCCAAGAATGTGATCTATGGCAAGGAAACATATGTGTAGTGAGGTGTATGAGCCTCTGGTTGAAGATCAATGGCCACACAACCCCCATTTTTGTCGAAAATAGCCATGAATGACCATTTTCAAAAATACCAAAGGCTAACACATTCGGTTTTTTGCCCAAGAAATGGTCTCCACCAGAAATCCAAGAATGTGATCTATGGCAAGGAAACATATGTGGGGTGAGGTGTACGAGCCTCTGGTCGATGATCAATGGCCACAGAACCCCCATTTTGCCGAAAATAGCCATGAACGACCATTTTCAATAATACCGAAGGCTAACACGTACGAGTTTTTGACCAAGAAATGGTCTCCACCAAAAATCCAAGAATGTGATCTATGGCAAGGAAACATATGTGGGGTGAGATTTATGAGCCTCTAGTCGATGATAAATGGCCACACAACCCCCATTTTTTTATGGAAATAGCCATGAGCGACCATTTTCAATAATATTAGAGGCTAAGACCTACGGATTTTTGACCAAGAAATGGTCTCCACCAGAAATCCAAGAATGTGATCTATGGCAAGGAAACATATGTGGGGTGAGGTGTATGAGCCTCTGGTCGATGATCAATGGCCACACAACCCCCATTTTTGTCGAAAATAGCCATGAATGACCATTTACAATAATACCGAAGGCTAACACCTACGGATTTTTGACCAAGAAATGGTCTCCACCAGAAATCCAAGAATGTGATCTATGGCAAGGAAACATATGTGGGGTGAGGTGTATGAGCCTCTGGTCGATGATCAATGGCCACACAACCCCCATTTTTGTCGAAAATAGCCATGAACGACCATTTTCAATAATATCGAAGGCTAACACCTACGGATTTTTGACCAAGAAATGGTCTCCACCAGAAATCCAAGAATGTGATCTACGACAAGGAAACATATGTGGGGTGAGGTGTATGAGCCTCTGGTCGACGATCAATGGCCACAAAACCCCCATTTTGCCGAAAATAGCCATGAATGACCATTTTCAATAATACCGAAGGCTAACACGTACGAGTTTTTAACCAAGAAATGGTTTCCACCAGAAATCCAAGAATGTAATCTATGGCAAGGAAACATATGTGGGGTGAGGTTTATGAGCCTCTAGTCGATGATAAATGGCCACACAACCCCCATTTTTTATGAAAATAGCCATGAGCGACCTTGAAAATAGCCATGAGCGACCATTTTCAATAATATTAGAGGCTAAGACCTACGGATTTTTGACCAAGAAATGGTCTCCACCAGAAATCCAAGAATGTGATCTATGGCAAGGAAACATATGTGGGGTGAGGTGTATGAGCCTCTGGTCGATGATCAATGGCCACACAACCCCCATTTTTGCCGAAAATAGCCATGAACGACCATTTTCAATAATATCGAAGGCTAACACCTACGGATTTTTGACCAAGAAATGGTCTCCACCAGAAATCCAAGAATGTGATCTACGACAAGGAAACATATGTGGGGTGAGGTGTATGAGCCTCTGGTCGACGATCAATGGCCACAAAACCCCCATTTTGCCGAAAATAGCCATGAATGACCATTTTCAATAATACCGAAGGCTAACACGTACGAGTTTTTAACCAAGAAATGGTTTCCACCAGAAATCCAAGAATGTAATCTATGGCAAGGAAACATATGTGGGGTGAGGTTTATGAGCCTCTAGTCGATGATAAATGGCCACACAACCCCCATTTTTTATGAAAATAGCCATGAGCGACCTTGAAAATAGCCATGAGCGACCATTTTCAATAATATTAGAGGCTAAGACCTACGGATTTTTGACCAAGAAATGGTCTCCACCAGAAATCCAAGAATGTGATCTATGGCAAGGAAACATATGTGGGGTGAGGTGTATGAGCCTCTGGTCGATGATCAATGGCCACACAACCCCCATTTTTGTCGAAAATAGCCATGAATGACCATTTACAATAATACCGAAGGCTAACACCTACGGATTTTTGACCAAGAAATGGTCTCCACCAGAAATCCAAGAATGTGATCTATGGCAAGGAAACATATGTGGGGTGAGGTGTATGAGCCTCTGGTCGATAATGAAAGGGAAATAGGCCTACACCTAGTTCCTAAATGATTTTGGTGGTTGAATTGCCCAACACAAATTAAATGGACTAACTTGTTTGCTCTAGTGCATAAGTTATACAGGTGTAAAAGGTTCACACTCAGCCAATAAAAAGATCTAGTTTTGGATTCAACCATGAAGCAAAGAAGCAACCGAAGGCCCTCTGGTCTGGGAACACCGGACTGTCCGGTGTACACCGGACAGTGTCCGGTGCACCACCGGACAGTGTCCGGTGCACCAGAGGACTCCAGCTCAAACTCGCCACCTTCGGGAATTTCCAGAGGCGACTCCGCTATAATTCACCGGACTGTCCGGTGTACACCGGACAGTGTCCGGTGCTCCATGGAAGCGCAGCCTCAGGAACTCGCCAGCCTCGGGATTTTAATTCAGCCGCTCCGCTATAATTCACCGGACTGTCCGGTGTGCACCGGACTGTCCGGTGAACCACGGAGCAACGGCTACTTCCGCGCCAACGGTCACCTGCAAAACGCATTTAATGCGCGCTCTGCGCGCGCAGACGGCAGGCGCGCCCATACTGGCGCACCGGACAATGAACAGGAGTTGTCCGGTGTGCACCGGACACCCAGGCGGGCCCACAAGTCAGAAGCTTCAACGGTCAGAATCCAACGGCAGTGATGACGTGGCAGGGGGCACCGGACTGTCCGGTGCGCCATCGAGCAGACAGCCTCCCAACGGCCACTTTTGGTGGTTGAGGCTATAAATACCCCAACCACCCCACCATTCATTGCATCCAAGTTTTCCACTTCCCAACTACTACAAGAGCTCTAGCATTCAATTCTAGACACACCAAATAGATCAAATCCTCTCCAAACTCCACACAACGCCATAGTGACTAGAGAGAGTGATTTGCTTGTGTTCTTTCGAGCTCTTGCGCTTGGATTGCTTTCTTTCTTCTTGACTCTTTCATTGTGATCAAGCACTCACTTGTAATCGAGGCAAGAGGCACCAATTGTGTGGTGGCCCTTGTGGGAACTTTTTGTTCCAAGTGATTAAGAAGAGAAAGCTCACTCGATCCAAGGGATCGTTTGAGAGAGGGAAGGGTTGAAAGAGACCCGGCCTTTGTGGCCTCCTCAACGGGGAGTAGGTTTGCAAGAACCGAACCTCGGTAAAACAAATCCGCGTGTCTCACTTGATTATTTGCTTACGATTTGTTTTTCGCCCTCTCTCGCGGACTCGTTTTATTTCTAACGCTAACCCGGCTTGTAGTTGTGTTTATATTTGTAAATTTCAGTTTCGCCCTATTCACCCCCCCTCTAGGCGACTATCAGATAATCAATGGCCACACAACCCCCATTTTTGTCGAAAATAGCCATGAACGACCATTTTCAATAATATCGAAGGCTAACACCTATGGATTTTTGACCAAGAAATGGTCTCCACCAGAAATCCAAGAATGTGATCTACGACAAGGAAACATATGTGGGGTGAGGTGTATGAGCCTCTGGTCGACGATCAATGGCCACACAACCCCCATTTTGCCAAAAATAGCCATAAATGACCATTTTCAATAATACCGAAGGCTAACACGTACGAGTTTTTAACCAAGAAATGGTCTCCACCAGAAATCCAAGAATGTGATCTATGGCAAGGAAACATATGTGTAGTGAGGTGTATGAGCCTCTGGTCGATGATCAATGGCCACACAACCCCCATTTTTGTCGAAAATAGCCATGAATGACCATTTACAATAATACCGAAGGCTAACACCTACGGATTTTTGACCAAGAAATGGTCTCCACCAGAAATCCAAGAATGTGATCTATGGCAAGGAAACATATGTGGGGTGAGGTGTATGAGCCTCTGGTCGACGATCAATGGCCACACAACCCCCATTTTGCCAAAAATAGCCATGAATGACCATTTTCAATAATACCGAAGGCTAACACGTACGAGTTTTTAACCAAGAAATGGTCTCCACCAGAAATCCAAGAATGTAATCTATGGCAAGGAAACATATGTGGGGTGAGGTTTATGAGCCTCTAGTCGATGATAAATGGCCACACAACCCCCATTTTTTATGAAAATAGCCATGAGCGACCTTGAGAATAGCCATGAGCGACCATTTTCAATAATACTAGAGGCTAACACCTACGGATTTTAGACCAAGAAACGGTCTCCACCAGAAATCCAAGAATGTGATCTATGGCAAGGAAACATATGTGGGGTGAGGTGTATGAGCATCTGGTCGATGATCAATGGCCACACAACCCCCATTTTTGTCGAAAATAGCCATGAATGACCATTTTCAATAATACCGAAGGCTAACACCTACGGATTTTTGACCAAGAAATGGTCTCCACCAGAAATCCAAGAATGTGATCTATGGCAAGGAAACATATGTGGGGTGAGGTGTATGAGCCTCTAGTCGATGATCAATGGCCACACAACCCCCATTTTTGTCGAAAATAGCCATGAATGACCATTTTCAAAAATACCAAAGGCTAACACGTACGAGTTTTTAACCAAGAAATGGTTTCCACCAGAAATCCAAGAATGTAATCTATGGCAAGGAAACATATGTGGGGTGAGGTTTATGAGCCTCTGGTCGATGATGAATGGCCACACAACCCCCATTTTGCCGAAAATAGCCATGAACGACCATTTTCAATAATACCGAAGGCTAACACGTACGAGTTTTTAACCAAGAAATGGTCTCCACCAGAAATCCAAGAATGTGATCTATGGCAAGGAAACATATGTGGGGTGAGGTGTACGAGCCTCTGGTCAATGATCAATGGCCACACAATCACCATTTTGCCGAAAATAGCCATGAACGACCATTTTCAATAATACCGAAGGCTAACACGTACGAGTTTTTAACCAAGAAATGGTCTCCACCAGAAATCCAAGAATGTGATCTATGGCAAGGAAACATATGTGGGGTGAGGTGTACGAGCCTCTGGTCGATGATCAATGGCCACACAACCCCCATTTTGCCGAAAATAGCCATGAACGACCATTTTCAATAATACCGAAGGCTAACACGTACGAGTTTTTAACCAAGAAATGGTCTCCACCAGAAATCCAAGAATGTGATCTATGGCAAGGAAACATATGTGGGGTGAGGTGTATGAGCCTCTGGTCGATGATCAATGGCCACACCATTGATCATCGACCAGACGCTCATACACCTCACCCACATATGTTTCCTTGCCATAGATCACATTCTTGGATTTCTGGTGGAGACCATTTCTTGGTCTAAAATCCGTAGGTCTTAGCCTCTAGTATTATTGAAAATGGTCGCTCATGGCTATTTTCATAAAAAATGGGGGTTGTGTGGCCATTGATCATCGACCAGAGGCTCGTATACCTCACCCCACATATGTTTCCTTGCCATAGATCACATTCTTGGATTTCTGGTGGAAACCATTTCTTGGTTAAAAACTCGTACGTGTTAGCCTTCGGTATTATTGAAAATGGTCATTCATGGCTATTTTCGGCAAAATGGGGGTTGTGTGGCCATTGATCATCGATCAGAGGCTCATACACCTCACCCCACATATGTTTCCTTGCCACATATCACATTCTTGGATTTCTGGTGGAGACCATTTCTTGGTCAAAAATCAGTAGGTCTTAGCCTCTAGTATTATTGAAAATGGTCGCTCATGGCTATTTTCATAAAAAAAATGGGTGTTGTGTGGCCATTTATCATCGACTAGAGGCTCATAAATCTCACCCCACATATGTTTCCTTGCCATAGATCACATTCTTGGATTTTTGGTGGAGACCATTTCTTGGTCAAAAACTCGTACGTGTTAGCCTTCGGTATTATTGAAAATGGTCGTTCATGGCTATTTTCGACAAAAATGGGGGTTGTGTGGCCATTGATCATCGACCAGAGGCTCATACACCTCACCCCACATATGTTTCCTTGCCATAGATCACATTCTTGGATTTCTGGTGGAGACCATTTCTTGGCCTAAAATCCGTAGGTGTCAGCCTTCGGTATTATTGAAAATGGTCGCTCATGGCTATTTTCGACAAAAATGGGGGTTGTGTGGCCATTGATCATCGACCAGAGGCTCATACACCTCACCCCACATATGTTTCCTTGCCATAGATTACATTCTTGGATTTCTGGTGGAAACCATTTCTTGGTTAAAACCTCGTGCGTGTTAGCCTTCGGTATTATTGAAAATGGTCGTTCATGGCTATTTTCGACAAAAATGGGGGTTGTGTGGCCATTGATCATCGACCAGACGCTCATACACCTCACCCCACATATGTTTCCTTGCCATAGATCACATTCTTAGATTTCTGGTGGAGTCCATTTCTTGGTCTAAAATCCGTAGGTGTTAGCCTCTAGTATTATTGAAAATGGTCGCTCATGGCTATTTTCAAGGTCGCTCATGGCTATTTTCATAAAAAAATGGGGGTTGTTTGGCCATTTATCATCGACTAGAGGCTCATAAACCTCACCCCACATATGTTTCCTTGCCATATATTACATTCTTGGATTTCTGTTGGAAACCATTTCTTGGTTAAAAACTCGTACGTGTTAGCCTTCGGTATTATTGAAAATGGTCATTCATGGCTATTTTCGGCAAAATGGGGGTTGTGTGGCCATTGATCGTCGACCAGAGGCTCATACACCTCACCCCACATATGTTTCCTTGTCGTAGATCACATTCTTGGATTTCTAGTGGAGACCATTTCTTGGTCAAAAATCCGTAGGTGTTAGCCTTCGATATTATTGAAAATGGTCATTCATGGCTATTTTCGGCAAAATGGGGGTTGTGTGGCCATTGATCGTCGACCAGAGGCTCATACACCTCACCCCACATATGTTTCCTTGTCGTAGATCACATTCTTGGATTTCTGGTGGAGACCATTTCTTGGTCAAAAATCCGTAGGTGTTAGCCTTCAGTGTCATTGAAAATGGTCGTTCATGGCTATTTTCGACAAAAATTAGGGTTGTGTGGCCATTGATCGTCGACCAGAGGCTCATACACCTCACCCCACATATGTTTCCTTGCCATAGATCACATTCTTGGATTTCTGGTGGAGACCATTTCTTGGTCAAAAATCCGTAGGTGTTAGCCTTCGGTATTATTGAAAATGGTCGTTCATGGCTATTTTCGACAAAAATGGGGGTTGTGTGGCCATTGATCATCGACCAGACGCTCATACACCTCACCCCACATATGTTTCCTTGCCATAGATCACATTCTTGGATTTCTGGTGGAGACCATTTCTTGGTCTAAAATCCGTATGTGTTAGCCTCTTGTATTATTGAAAATGGTCGCTCATGGCTATTTTCAAGGTCGCTCATGGCTATTTTCATAAAAAATGGGGGTTGTGTGGCCATTTATCATCGAATAGAGGCTCATAAACATCACCCCACATATGTTTCCTTGCCATAGATCACATTCTTGGATTTCTGGTGGAGACCATTTCTTGGTTAAAAACTCGTACGTGTTAGCCTTCGGTATTATTGAAAATGGTCGTTCATGGCTATTTTCGGCAAAATGGGGGTTGTGTGGCCATTGATCATCGACCAGAGGCTCGTACACCTCACCCCACATATGTTTCCTTGCCATAGATCACATTCTTGGATTTCTGGTGGAGACCATTTCTTGGTCAAAAATCCGTAGGTGTTAGCCTTCGGTATTATTGAAAATGGTCATTCATGGCTATTTTTGACAAAAATGGGGGTTGTGTGGCCATTGATCATCAACCAAAGGCTCGTACACCTCACTACACATATGTTTCCTTGCCATAGATCACATTCTTGGATTTTTGGTGGAGACCATTTCTTGGTCAAAAACTCGTACGTGTTAGCCTTCGGTATTATTGAAAATGGTCGTTCATGGCTATTTTCGGCAAAATGGGGGTTCTGTGGCCATTGATCATCGACCAGAGGCTCGTACACCTCACCCCACATATGTTTCCTTGCCATAGATCACATTCTTGGATTTCTGGTGGAGACCATTTCTCGGTCAAAAATCCGTAGGTGTTAGCCTTCGGTATTATTGAAAATGGTCATTCATGGCTATTTTCGACAAAAATGGGGGTTGTGTGGCCATTGATCATCGACCAGAGGCTCGTACACCTCACTACACATATGTTTCCTTGCCATAGATCACATTCTTGGATTTTTGGTAGAGACCATTTCTTGGTCAAAAACTCGTACGTGTTGGCCTTCGGTATTATTGAAAATGGTCGTTCATGGCTATTTTCGACAAAAATGGGGGTTGTGTGGCCATTGATCATCGACCAGAGGCTCATACACCTCACCCCACATATGTTTCCTTGCCATAGATCACATTCTTGGATTTCTGGTGGAGACCATTTCTTGGTCAAAAATCCGTAGGTGTTAGCCTTCGGTATTATTGTAAATGGTCATTCATGGCTATTTTCGACAAAAATGGGGGTTGTGTGGCCATTGATCATCGACCAGAGGCTCATACACCTCACCCCACATATGTTTCCTTGCCATAGATCACATTCTTGGATTTCTGGTGGAGACCATTTCTTGGTCAAAAATCCGTACGTGTTAGCCTTTGTTATTTTTGAAAATGGTCATTCATGGCTATTTTCGACAAAAATGGGGGTTGTGTGGCCATTGATCGTCGACCAGAGGCTCATACACCTCACCCCACATATGTTTCCTTGTCGTAGATCACATTCTTGGATTTCTGGTGGAGACCATTTCTTGGTCAAAAATCCGTAGGTGTTAGCCTTCGATATTATTGAAAATGGTCGTTCATGGCTATTTTCAACCAAAATGGGGGTTGTGTGGCCATTGATCATCGACCAGACGCTCATACACCTCACCCCACATATGTTTCCTTGCCATAGATCACATTCTTGGATTTATGGTGGAGACCATTTCTTGGTCAAAAATTCGTAGGTGTTAGCCTTCAGTGTCATTGAAAATGGTCGTTCATGGCTATTTTCGACAAAAATTAGGGTTGTGTGGCCATTGATCGTCGACCAGAGGCTCATACACCTCACCCCACATATGTTTCCTTGCCATAGATCACATTCTTGGATTTCTGGTGGAGACCATTTCTTGGTCAAAAATCCGTAGGTGTTAGCCTTCGGTATTATTGAAAATGGTCATTCATGGCTATTTTCGGCAAAATGGGGGTTGTGTGGCCATTTATCATCGACTAGAGGCTCATAAATCTCACCCCACATATGTTTCCTTGCCATAGATCACATTCTTGGATTTTTGGTGGAGACCATTTCTTGGTCAAAAACTCGTACGTGTTAGCCTTCGGTATTATTGAAAATGGTCGTTCATGGCTATTTTCGGCAAAATGGGGGTTGTGTGGCCATTGATCGTCGACAAGAGGCTCATACACCTCACCCCACATATGTTTCCTTGTCGTAGATCACATTCTTGGATTTCTGGTGGAGACCATTTCTTGGCCTAAAATCCGTAGGTGTTAGCCTCTAGTATTATTGAAAATGGTCGCTCATGGCTATTTTCAAGGTCGCTCATGGCTATTTTCATAAAAAATGGGGGTTGTGTGGCCATTTATCATCGACTAGAGGCTCATAAACCTCACCCCACATATGTTTCCTTGCCATAGATCACATTCTTGGATTTCTGGTGGAGACCATTTCTTGGTTAAATACTCGTACGTGTTAGCCTTCGGTATTATTGAAAATGGTCGTTCATGGCTATTTTCAGCAAAATGGGGGTTGTGTGGCCATTGATCATCGACCAGAGGCTCGTACACCTCACCCCACATATGTTTCCTTGCCATAGATCACATTCTTGGATTTCTGGTGGAGACCATTTCTTGGTCAAAAATCCGTAGGTGTTAGTCTTCAGTGTCATTGAAAATGGTCGTTCATGGCTATTTTCGACAAAAATGGGGGTTGTGTGGCCATTGATGATCGACCAGAGGCTCGTACACCTCACCCCACATATGTTTCCTTGCCATAGATCACATTCTTGGATTTCTGGTGGAGACCATTTCTTGGTCAAAAATCCGTAGGTGTTAGCCTTCGGTATTATTGTAAATGGTCATTCATGGCTATTTTCGACAAAAATGGGGGTTGTGTGGCCATTGATCTTCGACCAAAGGCTCATACACCTCACTACACATATGTTTCCTTGCCATAGATCACATTCTTGGATTTATGGTGGAGACCATTTCTTGGTCAAAAATCCGTAGGTGTTAGCCTTCAGTGTCATTGAAAATGGTCGTTCATGGCTATTTTCGACAAAAATTAGGGTTGTGTGGCCATTGATCGTCGACCAGAGGCTCATACACCTCACCCCACATATGTTTCCTTGCCATAGATCACATTCTTGGATTTCTGGTGGAGACCATTTCTTGGGCAAAAATCCGTAGGTGTTAGCCTTCAGTGTCATTGAAAATGGTCGTTCATGGCTATTTTCGACAAAAATTAGGGTTGTGTGGCCATTGATCGTCGACCAGAGGCTCATACACCTCACCCCACATATGTTTCCTTGCCATAGATCACATTCTTGGATTTCTGGTGGAGACCATTTCTTGGTCAAAAATCCGTACGTGTTAGCCTTTGGTATTTTTGAAAATGGTCGTTCATGGCTTGGTCGATGATCAATGGCCACACAACCCCCATTTTTTATGAAAATAGCCATGAGCGACCATTTTCAATAATACTAGAGGCTAAGACCTACGGATTTTTGACCAAGAAATGGTCTCCACCAGAAATCCAAGAATGTGATCTACGACAAGGAAACATATGTGGGGTGAGGTGTATGAGCCTCTAGTCGACGATCAATGGCCACACAACCCCCATTTTGCCGAAAATAGCCATGAATGACCATTTTCAATAATACCGAAGGCTAACACCTACGGATTTTTGACCAAGAAATGGTCTCCACCAGAAATCCAAGAATGTGATCTATTGCAAGGAAACATATGTGGGGTGAGGTGTACAAGCCTCTGGTCGATGATCAATGGCCACAGAACCCCCATTTTGCCGAAAATAGCCATGAACGACCATTTTCAATAATACCGAAGGCTAACACCTACGGATTTTTGACCAAGAAATGGTCTCCACCAGAAATCCAAGAATGTGATCTATGGCAAGGAAACATATGTGGGGTTAGGTGTACGAGCCTCTAGTCGATGATCAATGGCCACAGAACCCCCATTTTGCCGAAAATAGCCATGAACGACCATTTTCAATAATACCGAAGGCTAACACGTACGAGTTTTTGACCAAGAAATGGTCTCCACCAGAAATCCAAGAATGTGATCTATGGCAAGGAAACATATGTGGGGTGAGGTGTATGAGCCTCTGGTCGACGATCAATGGCCACACAACCCTAATTTTTGTCGAAAATAGCCATGAACGACCATTTTCAATGACACTGAAGGCTAACACCTACGGATTTTTGACCAAGAAATGGTCTCCACCAGAAATCCAAGAATGTGATCTATGGCAAGGAAACATATGTGGGGTGAGGTGTATGAGCCTCTAGTCGATGATCAATGGCCACACAACCCCCATTTTTGTCGAAAATAGCCATGAATGACCATTTTCAAAAATACCAAAGGCTAACACATTCGGATTTTTGCCCAAGAAATGGTCTCCACCAGAAATCCAAGAATGTGATCTATGGCAAGGAAACATATGTGGGGTGAGGTGTACGAGCCTCTGGTCGATGATCAATGGCCACACAACCCCCATTTTGCCGAAAATAGCCATGAATGACCATTTTCAATAATACCGAAGGCTAATACGTACGAGTTTTTAACCAAGAAATGGTCTCCACCAGAAATCCAAGAATGTGATCTATGGCAAGGAAACATATGTGGGGTGAGGTGTATGAGCGTCTGGTCGATGATCAATGGCCACACAACCCCCATTTTTGTCGAAAATAGCCATGAACGACCATTTTCAATAATACCGAAGGCTAACACGTACGGATTTTTGACCAAGAAATGGTCTCCACCAGAAATCCAAGAATGTGATCTATGGCAAGGAAACATATGTGGGGTGAGGTGTATGAGCCTCTAGTCGATGATCAATGGCCACACAACCCCCATTTTTGTCGAAAATAGCCATGAATGACCATTTTCAAAAATACCAAAGGCTAACACGTATGGATTTTTGACCAAGAAATGGTCTCCACCAGAAATCCAAGAATGTGACCTACGACAAGGAAACATATGTGGGGTGAGTTGTATGAGCCTCTGGTCGACGATCAATGGCCAC
Organism: Zea mays; assembly: GCF_902167145.1. Classification (NCBI taxonomy): domain Eukaryota; kingdom Viridiplantae; phylum Streptophyta; class Magnoliopsida; order Poales; family Poaceae; genus Zea; species Zea mays. The sequence goes on along the minus strand of NW_023366991.1, from coordinate 17,251 downwards.
ACAACCCCCATTTTGCCGAAAATAGCCATGAATGACCATTTTCAATAATACCGAAGGCTAACACGTACGAGTTTTTAACCAAGAAGTGGTTTCCACCAGAAATCCAAGAATGTAATCTATGGAAAGGAAACATATGTGGGGTGAGGTTTATGAGCCTCTAGTCGATGATAAATGGCCACACAACCCCCATTTTTTATGAAAATAGCCATGAGCGACCTTGAAAATAGCCATGAGCGACCATTTTCAATAATACTAGAGGCTAACACCTACGGATTTTAGACCAAGAAATGGTCTCCACCAGAAATCCAAGAATGTGATCTACGACAAGGAAACATATGTGGGGTGAGGTGTATGAGCCTCTGGTCGATGATCAATGGCCACACAACCCCCATTTTTGTCGAAAATAGCCATGAATGACCATTTACAATAATACCGAAGGCTAACACCTACGGATTTTTGACCAAGAAATGGTCTCCACCAGAAATCCAAGAATGTGATCTATGGCAAGGAAACATATGTGGGGTGAGGTGTACGAGCCTCTGGTCGATGATCAATGGCCACACAACCCCCATTTTGCCGAAAATAGCCATGAACGACCATTTTCAATAATACCGAAGGCTAACACGTACGAGTTTTTAACCAAGAAATGGTCTCCACCAGAAATCCAAGAATGTGATCTATGGCAAGGAAACATATGTGGGGTGAGGTTTATGAGCCTCTAGTCGATGATAAATGGCCACACAACCCCCATTTTTTATGAAAATAGCCATGAGCGACCATTTTCAATAATACTAGAGGCTAAGACCTACGGATTTTTGACCAAGAAATGGTCTCCACCAGAAATCCAAGAATGTGATCTATGGCAAGGAAACATATGTGGGGTGAGGTGTATGAGCCTCTAGTCAATGATCAATGGCCACACAACCTCCATTTTTGTCGAAAATAGCCATGAATGACCATTTTCAAAAATACCAAAGGCTAACACGTACGGATTTTTAACCAAGAAATGGTCTCCACCAGAAATCCAAGAATGTGATCTATGGCAAGGAAACATATGTGGGGTGAGGTGTACGAGCCTCTGGTCGATGATCAATGGCCACACAACCCCCATTTTGCTGAAAATAGCCATGAATGACCATTTTCAATAATACCGAAGGCTAACACGTACGAGTTTTTAACCAAGAAATGGTTTCCACCAGAAATCCAAGAATGTAATCTATGGCAAGGAAACATATGTGGGGTGAGGTTTATGAGCCTCTGGTCGAAGATCAATGGCCACACAACCCCCATTTTTGTCGAAAATAGGCATGAATGACTATTTTCAAAAATACCAAAGGCTAACACGTACGGATTTTTGACCAAGAAATGGTCTCCACCAGAAATCCAAGAATGTGATCTATGGCCAGGAAACATATGTGGGGTGAGGTGTATGAGCGTCTGGTCGATGATCAATGGCCACACAACCCCCATTTTTGTCGAAAATAGCCATGAACGACCATTTTCAATAATACCGAAGGCTAACACCTACGGATTTTTGACCAAGAAATGGTCTCCACCAGAAATCCAAGAATGTGATCTATGGCAAGGAAACATATGTGGGGTGAGGTGTACGAGCCTCTGGTCGACGATCAATGGCCACACAACCCCCATTTTGCCGAAAATAGCCATGAATGACCATTTTCAATAATACAGAAGGCTAACACGTACGAGTTTTTAACCAAGAAATGGACTCCACCAGAAATCCAAGAATGTGATCTATGGCAAGGAAACATATGTGGGGTGAGGTTTATGAGCCTCTAGTCGATGATAAATGGCCACACAACCCCCATTTTTTTATGAAAATAGCCATGAGCGACCTTGAATATAGCCATGAGCGACCATTTTCAATAATACTAGAGGCTAACACCTACGGATTTTAGACCAAGAAATGGTCTCCACCAGAAATCCAAGAATGTGATCTATGGCAAGGAAACATATGTGGGGTGAGTTGTATGAGCGTCTGGTCGATGATCAATGGCCACACAACCCCCATTTTTGTCGAAAATAGCCATGAATGACCATTTACAATAATACCGAAGGCTAACACCTACGGATTTTTGACCAAGAAATGGTCTCCACCAGAAATCCAAGAATGTGATCTATGGCAAGGAAACATATGTGGGGTGAGGTGTATGAGCCTCTGGTCGATGATCAATGGCCACACAACCCACATTGTTGTCGAAAATAGCCATGAATGACCATTTACAATAATACCGAAGGCTAACACCTACGAATTTTTGACCAAGAAATGGTCTCCACCAGAAATCCAAGAATGTGATCTATGGCAAGGAAACATATGTGGGGTGAGGTGTATGAGCCTGTGGTCCATGATCAATGGCCACACAACCCCCATTTTTTATGAAAATAGCCATGAGCGACCTTGAAAATAGCCATGAGCGACCATTTTCAATAATACTAGAGGCTAACACCTACGGATTTTAGACCAAGAAATGGTCTCCACCAGAAATCCAAGAGTGTGATCTATGGCAAGGAAACATATGTGGGGTGAGGTGTATAAGCGTCTGGTCGATGATCAATGGCCACACAACCCCCATTTTTGTCGAAAATAGCCATGAACGACCATTTTCAATAATACCGAAGGCTAACACCTACGGATTTTTGACCAAGAAATGGTCTCCACCAGAAATCCAAGAATGTGATCTATGGCAAGGAAACATATGTGGGGTGAGATTTATGAGCCTCTAGTCGATGATAAATGGCCACACAACCCCCATTTTTTATGAAAATAGCCATGAGCGACCTTGAAAATAGCCATGAGCGACCATTTTCAATAATACTAGAGGCTAACACCTACGGATTTTTGACCAAGAAATGGTCTCCACCAGAAATCCAAGAATGTGATCTATGGCAAGGAAACATATGTGGGGTGAGGTGTATGAGCGTCTGGTTGATGATCAATGGCCACACGACCCCCATTTTTGTCGAAAATAGCCATGAACGACCATTTTCAATAATACCGAAGGCTAACACCTACGGATTTTTGACCAAGAAATGGTCTCCACCAGAAATCCAAGAATGTGATCTATGGCAAGGAAACATATGTGGGGTGAGGTGTACGAGCCTCTGGTCGATGATCAATGGCCACACAACCCCCATTTTTTATGAAAATAGCCATGAACGACCATTTTCAATGACACTGAAGGCTAACACCTACGTATTTTGACCAAGAAATGGTCTCCACCATAAATCCAAGAATGTAATCTATGGCAAGGAAACATATGTGGGGTGAGGTTTATGAGCCTCTGGTCGAAGATCAATGGCCACACAACCCCCATTTTTGTCGAAAATAGCCATGAATGACCATTTTCAAAAATACCAAAGGCTAACACCTACGGATTTTTGCCCAAGAAATGGTCTCCACCAGAAATCCAAGAATGTGATCTATGGCAAGGAAACATATGTGGGGTGAGGTGTATGAGCCTCTGGTCGACGATCAATGGCCACACAACCCTAATTTTTGTCGAAAATAGCCATGAACGACCATTTTCAATGACACTGAAGGCTAACACCTACGGATTTTTGACCAAGAAATGGTCTCCACAATAAATCCAAGAATGTGATCTATGGCAAGGAAACATATGTGTAGTGAGATGTATGAGCCTCTGGTCGAAGATCAATGGCCACACAACCCCCATTTTTGTCGAAAATAGCCATGAACGACCATTTTCAATAATATCGAAGGCTAACACCTACGGATTTTTGACCAAGAAATGGTCTCCACCAGAAATCCAAGAATGTGATCTACGACAAGGAAACATATGTGGGGTGAGGTGTATGAGCCTCTGGTCGATGATCAATGGCCACACAACCCCCATTTTTTTTATGAAAATAGCCATGAACGACCATTTTCAATGACACTGAAGGCTAACACCTACGGATTTTTGACCAAGAAATGGTCTCCACCATAAATCCAAGAATGTAATCTATGGCAAGGAAACATATGTGGGGTGAGGTTTATGAGCCTCTGGTAGAAAATCAATGGCCACACAACCCCCATTTTTGTCGAAATTAGCCATGAATGACCATTTTCAAAAATACCAAAGGCTAACACCTACGGATTTTTGCCCAAGAAATGGTCTCCACCAGAAATCCAAGAATGTGATCTATGGCAAGGAAACATATGTGGGGTGAGGTGTATGAGCCTCTGGTCGACGATCAATGGCCACACAACCCTAATTTTTGTCGAAAATAGCCATGAACGACCATTTTCAATGACACTGAAGGCTAACACCTACGGATTTTTGACCAAGAAATGGTCTCCACCAGAAATCCAAGAATGTGATCTATGGCAAGGAAACATATGTGGGGTGAGGTGTATGAGCCTCTGGTCGACGATCAATGGCCACACAACCCCCATTTTGCCGAAAATAGCCATGAATGACCATTTTCAATAATACCGAAGGCTAACACGTACGAGTTCTTAACCAAGAAATGGTCTCCACCAGAAATCCAAGAATGTGATCTATGGCAAGGAAACATATGTGGGGTGAGGTGTATGAGCCTCTGGTCGACGATCAATGGCCACACAACCCCCATTTTTGTCGAAAATAGCCATGAACGACCATTTTCAATAATATCGAAGGCTAACACCTACGGATTTTTGACCAAGAAATGGTCTCCACCAGAAATCCAAGAATGTGATCTACGACAAGGAAACATATGTGGGGTGAAGTGTATGAGCCTCTGGTCGACGATCAATGGCCACACAACCCCCATTTTGCCGAAAATAGCCATGAATGACCATTTTCAATAATACCGAAGGCTAACACGTACGAGTTTTTAACCAAGAAATGGTTTCCACCAGAAATCCAAGAATGTAATCTATGGCAAGGAAACATATGTGGGGTGAGGTTTATGAGCCTCTAGTCGATGATAAATGGCCACACAACCCCCATTTTTTATGAAAATAGCCATGAGCGACCTTGAAAATAGCCATGAGCGACCATTTTCAATAATACTAGAGGCTAAGACCTACGGATTTTAGACCAAGAAATGGTCTCCACCAGAAATCCAAGAATGTGATCTATGGCAAGGAAACATATGTGGGGTGAGGTGAATGAGCCTCTGGTCGATGATCAATGGCCACACAACCCCCATTTTTGTCGAAAATAGCCATGAATGACCATTTACAATAATACCGAAGGCTAACACCTACGGATTTTTGACCAAGAAATGGTCTCCACCAGAAATCCAAGAATGTGATCTATGGCAAGGAAACATATGTGGGGTGAGGTGTATGAGCCTCTGGTCGATGATCAATGGCCACACAACCCCTATTTTTTCTGAAAATAGCCATGAGCGACCTTGAAAATAGCCATGAGCGACCATTTTCAATAATACTAGAGGCTAACACCTACGGATTTTAGACCAAGAAATGGTCTCCACCAGAAATCCAAGAATGTGATCTATGGCAAGGAAACATATGTGGGGTGAGGTGTATGAGCGTCTGGTCGATGATCAATGGCCACACAACCCCCATTTTTGTCGAAAATAGCCATGAACGACCATTTTCAATAATATCGAAGGCTAACACCTACGGATTTTTGACCAAGAAATGGTCTCCACCAGAAATCCAAGAATGTGATCTATGGCAAGGAAACATATGTGGGGTGAGGTGTATGAGCCTCTAGTCGATGATCAATGGCCACACAACCCCCATTTTTGTCGAAAATAGCCATGAATGACCATTTTCAAAAATACCAAAGGCTAACACGTACGGATTTTTAACCAAGAAATGGTCTCCACCAGAAATCCAAGAATGTGATCTACGACAAGGAAACATATGTGGGGTGAGGTGTATGAGCCTCTGGTCGACGATCAATGGCCACACAACCCCCATTTTGCCGAAAATAGCCATGAATGACCATTTTCAATAATACCGAAGGCTAACACGTACGAGTTTTTAACCAAGAAATGGTTTCCACCAGAAATCCAAGAATGTAATCTATGGCAAGGAAACATATGTGGGGTGAGGTTTATGAGCCTCTAGTCGTTGATAAATGGCCACACAACCCCCATTTTTTATGAAAATATCCATGAGCGACCTTGAAAATAGCCATGAGCGACCATTTTCAATAATACTAGAGGCTAACACCTACAGATTTTAGACAAAGAAATGGTCTCCACCATAAATCCAAGAATGTGATCTATGGCAAGGAAACATATGTGGGGTGAGGTTTATGAGCCTCTGGTCGAAGATCAATGGCCACACAACCCCCATTTTTGTCGAAAATAGCCATGAATGACCATTTTCAAAAATACCAAAGGCTAACACCTACGGATTTTTGCCCAAGAAATGGTCTCCACCAGAAATCCAAGAATGTGATCTATGGCAAGGAAACATATGTGGGGTGAGGTGTATGAGCCTCTGGTCGACGATCAATGGCCACACAACCCTAATTTTTGTCGAAAATAGCCATGAACGACCATTTTCAATGACACTGAAGGCTAACACCTACGGATTTTTGACCAAGAAATGGTCTCCACCAGAAATCCAAGAATGTGATCTATGGCAAGGAAACATATGTGGGGTGAGGTGTATGAGCCTCTGGTCGACGATCAATGGCCACACAACCCCCATTTTGCCGAAAATAGCCATGAATGACCATTTTCAATAATACCGAAGGCTAACACGTACGAGTTCTTAACCAAGAAATGGTCTCCACCAGAAATCCAAGAATGTGATCTATGGCAAGGAAACATATGTGGGGTGAGGTGTATGAGCCTCTGGTCGACGATCAATGGCCACACAACCCCCATTTTTGTCGAAAATAGCCATGAACGACCATTTTCAATAATATCGAAGGCTAACACCTACGGATTTTTGACCAAGAAATGGTCTCCACCAGAAATCCAAGAATGTGATCTACGACAAGGAAACATATGTGGGGTGAAGTGTATGAGCCTCTGGTCGACGATCAATGGCCACACAACCCCCATTTTGCCGAAAATAGCCATGAATGACCATTTTCAATAATACCGAAGGCTAACACGTACGAGTTTTTAACCAAGAAATGGTTTCCACCAGAAATCCAAGAATGTAATCTATGGCAAGGAAACATATGTGGGGTGAGGTTTATGAGCCTCTAGTCGATGATAAATGGCCACACAACCCCCATTTTTTATGAAAATAGCCATGAGCGACCTTGAAAATAGCCATGAGCGACCATTTTCAATAATACTAGAGGCTAAGACCTACGGATTTTAGACCAAGAAATGGTCTCCACCAGAAATCCAAGAATGTGATCTATGGCAAGGAAACATATGTGGGGTGAGGTGAATGAGCCTCTGGTCGATGATCAATGGCCACACAACCCCCATTTTTGTCGAAAATAGCCATGAATGACCATTTACAATAATACCGAAGGCTAACACCTACGGATTTTTGACCAAGAAATGGTCTCCACCAGAAATCCAAGAATGTGATCTATGGCAAGGAAACATATGTGGGGTGAGGTGTATGAGCCTCTGGTCGATGATCAATGGCCACACAACCCCTATTTTTTATGAAAATAGCCATGAGCGACCTTGAAAATAGCCATGAGCGACCATTTTCAATAATACTAGAGGCTAACACCTACGGATTTTAGACCAAGAAATGGTCTCCACCAGAAATCCAAGAATGTGATCTATGGCAAGGAAACATATGTGGGGTGAGGTGTATGAGCGTCTGGTCGATGATCAATGGCCACACAACCCCCATTTTTGTCGAAAATAGCCATGAACGACCATTTTCAATAATATCGAAGGCTAACACCTACGGATTTTTGACCAAGAAATGGTCTCCACCAGAAATCCAAGAATGTGATCTATGGCAAGGAAACATATGTGGGGTGAGGTGTATGAGCCTCTAGTCGATGATCAATGGCCACACAACCCCCATTTTTGTCGAAAATAGCCATGAATGACCATTTTCAAAAATACCAAAGGCTAACACGTACGGATTTTTAACCAAGAAATGGTCTCCACCAGAAATCCAAGAATGTGATCTACGACAAGGAAACATATGTGGGGTGAGGTGTATGAGCCTCTGGTCGACGATCAATGGCCACACAACCCCCATTTTGCCGAAAATAGCCATGAATGACCATTTTCAATAATACCGAAGGCTAACACGTACGAGTTTTTAACCAAGAAATGGTTTCCACCAGAAATCCAAGAATGTAATCTATGGCAAGGAAACATATGTGGGGTGAGGTTTATGAGCCTCTAGTCGTTGATAAATGGCCACACAACCCCCATTTTTTATGAAAATATCCATGAGCGACCTTGAAAATAGCCATGAGCGACCATTTTCAATAATACTAGAGGCTAACACCTACAGATTTTAGACAAAGAAATGGTCTCCACCAGAAATCCAAGAATGTGATCTATGGCAAGGAAACATATGTGGGGTGAGGTGTATGAGCATCTGGTCCATGATCAATGGCCACACAACCCCCATTATTGTCGAAAATAGCCATGAACGACCATTTTCAATAATACCGAAGGCTAACACCTACGGATTTTTGACCAAGAAATGGTCTCCACCAGAAATCCAAGAATGTGATCTATGGCAAGGAAACATATGTGGGGTGAGATTTATGAGCCTCTAGTCGATGATAAATGGCCACACAACCCCCATTTTTTTATGAAAATAGCCATGAGCGACCATTTTCAATAATATTAGAGGCTAAGACCTACGGATTTTTGACCAAGAAATGGTCTCCACCAGAAATCCAAGAATGTGATCTATGGCAAGGAAACATATGTGGGGTGAGGTCTATGAGCGTCTGGTCGATGATCAATGGCCACACAACCCCCATTTTGCCGAAAATAGCCATGAATGACCATTTTCAATAATATCGAAGGCTAACACCTACGGATTTTTGACCAAGAAATGGTCTCCACCAGAAATCCAAGAATGTGATCTATGGCAAGGATACATATGTGGGGTGAGGTGTATGAGCCTCTGGTCGATGATCAATGGCCACACAACCCCCATTTTTGTCGAAAATAGCCATGAACGACCATTTTCAATAATACCGAAGGCTAACACGTACGAGTTTTTAACCAAGAAATGGTCTCCACCAGAAATCCAAGAATGTGATCTATGGCAAGGAAACATATGTGGGGTGAGGTTTATGAGCCTCTAGTCGATGATAAATGGCCACACAACCCCCATTTTTATGAAAATAGCCATGAGCGACCTTGAAAATAGCCATGAGCGACCATTTTCAATAATACTAGAGGCTAACACCTATGGATTTTAGACCAAGAAATGGTCTCCACCAGAAATCCAAGAATGTGATCTATGGCAAGGAAACATATGTGGGGTGAGGTGTATGAGCGTCTGGTCGATGATCAATGGCCACACAACCCCCATTTTTGTCGAAAATATCCATGAATGACCATTTACAATAATACCGAAGGCTAACAGCTACAGATATTTGACCAAGAAATGGTCTCCACCAGAAATCCAAGAATGTGATCTATGGCAAGGAAACATATTTGGGGTGAGGTGTATGAGCCTCTGGTCGATGATCAATGGCCACACAACCCCCATTTTTATGAAAATAGCCATGAGCGACCTTGAAAATAGCCATGAGCGACCATTTTCAATAATACTAGAGGCTAACACCTACGGATTTTAGACCAAGAAATGGTCTCCACCAGAAATCCAAGAATGTGATCTATGGCAAGGAAACATATGTGGGGTGAGGTGTACGAGCCTCTGGTCGATGATCAATGGCCACACAACCCCCATTTTTGTCGAAAATAGCCATGAATGACCATTTTCAATAATACCGAAGGCTAACACGTACGAGTTTTTAACCAAGAAATGGCATGAATGACCATTTTCAATAATACTGAAGGCTAACACCTACGGATTTTTGACCAAGAAATGGTCTCCACCAGAAATCCAAGAATGTGATCTATGGCAACGAAACATATGTGGGGTGAGGTGTATGAGCCTCTGGTCGATGATCAATGGCCACACAACCCCCATTTTTGTTGAAAATAGCCATGAATGACCATTTTCAATAATACCGAAGGCTAACACGTACGAGTTTTTAACCAAGAAATGGTTTCCACCAGAAATCCAAGAATGTAATCTATGGCAAGGAAACATATGTGGGGTGAGGTTTATGAGCCTCTAGTCGATGATAAATGGCCACACAACCCCCATTTTTTATGAAAATAGCCATGAGCGACCTTGAAAATAGCCATGAGCGAACATTTTCAATAATACTAGAGGTTAAGACCTACGGATTTTTGACCAAGAAATGGTCTCCACCAAAAATCCAAGAATGTGATCTATGGCAAGGAAACATATGTGGGGTGAGGTGTATGAGCATCTGGTCGATAATCAATGGCCACACAACCCCCATTTTTCCGAAAATAGCCATGAATGACCATTTTCAATAATACCAAAAGCTAACACGTACGAGTTTTTAACCAAGAAATGGTTTCCACCAGAAATCCAAGAATGTAATCTATGGCAAGGAAACATATGTGGGGTGAGGTGTACGAACCTCTGGTCGATGATCAATGGCCACACAACCACCATTTTTTATGAAAATAGCCATGAGCGACCATTTTCAATAATACTAGAGGCTAAGACCTACGGATTTTTGACCAAGAAATGGTCTCCACCAGAAATCCAAGAATGTGATCTATGGAAAGGAAACATATGTGGGGTGAGGTGTATGAGCCTCTGGTCGATGATCAATGGCCACACAACCCCCATTTTTGTCGAAAATAGCTATGAATGACCATTTACAATAATACCGAAGGCTAACACCTACGGATTTTTGACCAAGAAATGGTCTCCACCAGAAATCCAAGAATGTGATCTATGGCAAGGAAACATATGTGGGGTGAGGTGTATGAGCGTCTGGTCGATGATCAATGGCCACAGAACCCCCATTTTTGTCGAAAATAGCCATGAATGACCATTTTCAATAATACCGAAGGCTAACACCTACGGATTTTTGACCAAGAAATGGTCTCCACCAGAAATCCAAGAATGTGATCTATGGCAAGGAAACATATGTGTAGTGAGGTGTATGAGCCTCTGGTCGAATATCAATGGCCACACAACCCCCATTTTTGTCGAAAATAGCCATGAACGACCATTTTCAATAATATCGAAGGCTAACACCTACGGATTTTTGACCAAGAAATGGTCTCCACCAGAAATCCAAGAATGTGATCTATGGCAAGGAAACATATGTGGGGTGAGGTGTATGAGCCTCTGGTCGACGATCAATGGCCACACAACCCCCATTTTGCCGAAAATAGCCATGAATGACCATTTTCAATAATACCGAAGGCTAACACGTACGAGTTTTTAACCAAGAAATGGTCTCCACCAGAAATCCAAGAATGTGATCTATGGCAAGGAAACATATGTGGGGTGAGGTGTATGAGCCTCTGGTCGATGATCAATGGCCACACAACCCCCATTTTTGTCGAAAATAGCCATGAACGACCATTTTCAATAATACCGAAGGCTAACTCCTACGGATTTTTGACAAAGAAATGGTCTCCACCAGAAATCCAAGAATGTGATCTATGGCAAGGAAACATATGTGGGGTGAGGTGTATGAGCCTCTAGTCGATGATCAATGGCCACACAACCCCCATTTTTGTCGAAAATAGCCATGAATGACCATTTACAATAATACCGAAGGCTAACACCTACGAATTTTTGACCAAGAAATGGTCTCCACCATAAATCCAAGAATGTGATCTATGGCAAGGAAACATATGTGGGGTGAGGTGTATGAGCCTCTGGTCTATGATCAATGGCCACACAACCCCCATTTTTGTCGAAAATAGCCATGAACGACCATTTTCAATAATACCGAAGGCTAACACGTACGAGTTTTTAACCAAGAAATGGTTTCCACCAGAAATCCAAGAATGTAATCTATGGCAAGTAAACATATGTGGGGTGAGGTTTATGAGCCTCTAGTCGATGATAAATGGCCACACAACCCCCATTTCTTATGAAAATAGCCATGAGCAACCTTGAAAATAGCCATGAGCGACCATTTTCAATAATACTAGAGGCTAACACCTACGGATTTTAGACCAAGAAATGGTCTCCACCAGAAATCCAAGAATGTGATCTATGCAAGGAAACATATGTGGGGTGAGGTGTATGAGCGTCTGGTCGATGATCAATGGCCACACAACCCCCATTTTTGTCGAAAATAGCCATGAACGACCATTTTCAATAATACCAAAGGCTAACACCTACGGATATTTGACCAAGAAATGGTCTCAACCAGAAATCCAAGAATGTGATCTATGGCAAGGAAACATATGTGGGGTGAGGTTTATGAGCCTCTAGTCGATGATAAATGGCCACACAACCCCCATTTTTTATGAAAATAGCCATGAGCGACCTTGAAAATAGCCATGAGCGACCATTTTCAATAATACTAGAGGCTAACACCTACGGATTTTAGACCAAGAAATGGTCTCCACCAGAAATCCAAGAATGTGATCTATGGCAAGGAAACATATGTGGGGTGAGGTGTATGAGCGTCTGGTCGATGATCAATGGCCACACAACCCCCATTTTTGTCGAAAATAGCCATGAATGACCATTTTCAATAATACCGAAGGCTAACACCTACGGATTTTTGACCAAGAAATGGTCTCCACCAGAAATCCAAGAATGTGATATATGGCAAGGAAACATATGTGGGGTGAGGTGTATGAGCCTCTAGTTGATGATCAATGGCCACACAACCCCCATTTTTGTCGAAAATAGCCATGAATGACCATTTTCAAAAATACCAAAGGCTAACACGTACGGATTTTTAACCAAGAAATGGTCTCCACCAGAAATCCAAGAATGTGATCTATGGCAAGGAAACATATGTGGGGTGAGGTGTACGAGCCTCTGGTCGATGATCAATGGCCACACAACCCCCATTTTGCCGAAAATAGCCATGAATGACCATTTTCAATAATACCGAAGGCTAACACGTACGAGTTTTTAACCAAGAAATGGTTTCCACCAGAAATCCAAGAATGTAATCTATGGCAAGGAAACATATGTGGGGTGAGGTTTATGAGCCTCTAGTCGATGATAAATGGCCACACAACCCCCATTTTTTATGAAAATAGCCATGAGCGACCTTGAAAATAGCCATGAGCGACCATTTTCAATAATACTAGAGGCTAACACCTATGGATTTTAGACCAAGAAATGGTCTCCACCAGAAATCCAAGAATGTGATCTATGGCAAGGAAACATATGTGGGGTGAGGTGTATGAGCGTCTGGTCGATGATCAATGGCCACACAACCCCCAATTTTGTCGAAAATAGCCATGAACGACCATTTTCAATAATACCGAAGGCTAACACCTACGGATTTTTGACCAAGAAATGGTCTCCACCAGAAATCCAAGAATGTGATCTATGGCAAGGAAACATATGTGGGGTGAGGTGTATGAGCCTCTAGTCGATGATCAATGGCCACACCATTGATCATCGACCAGACGCTCATACACCTCACCCCACATATGTTTCCTTGCCATAGATCACATTCTTGGATTTCTGGTGGAGACCATTTCTTGGTTAAAAACTCGTACGTGTTAGCCTTCGGTATTATTGAAAATGGTCATTCATGGCTATTTTCGGCAAAATGGGGGTTGTGTGGCCATTGATCATCGACCAGAGGCTCGTACACCTCACCCCACATATGTTTCCTTGCCATAGATCACATTCTTGGATTTCTGGTGGAGACCATTTCTTGGTTAAAAATCCGTACGTGTTAGCCTTTGGTATTTTTGAAAATGGTCATTCATGGCTATTTTCGACAAAAATGGGGGTTGTGTGGCCATTGATCATCGACTAGAGGCTCATACACCTCACCCCACATATGTTTCCTTGCCATAGATCACATTCTTGGATTTCTGGTGGAGACCATTTCTTGGTCAAAAATCCATAGGTGTTAGCCTTCGGTATTATTGAAAATGGTCGTTCATGGCTATTTTCGACAAAAATGGGGCTTGTGTGGCCATTGATCATCGACCAGAGGCTCATGCACCTCACCCTACATATGTTTCCTTGCCATAGATCACATTCTTGGATTTCTGGTGGAGACCATTTCTTGGTCAAAAATCCGTAGGTGTTAGACTTCGGTATTATTGAAAATGGTCGTTCATGGCTATTTTCGACAACAATGGGGGTTGTGTGGCCATTGATCATCGACCAGACGCTCATACACCTCACCCCACATATGTTTCCTTGCCATAGATCACATTCTTGGATTTCTGGTGGAAACCATTTCTTGGTCAGAAATCCGTAGGTGTTAGCCTTCGGTATTATTGAAAATAGTCGTTCATGGCAATTTTTGACAAAAATGGGGGTTGTGTGGTAATACCGAAGGCTAACTCCTACGGATTTTTGACCAAGAAATGGTCTCCACCAGAAATCCAAGAATGTGATCTATGGCAAGGAAACATATGTGGGGTGAGGTGTATGAGCCTCTGGTCGATGATCAATGGCCACACAACCCCCATTTTTTATGAAAATAGCCATGAGCGACCTTGAAAATAGCCATGAGCGACCATTTTCAATAATACTAGAGGCTAACACCTACGGATTTTTGACCAAGAAATGGTCTCCACCAGAAATCCAAGAATGTGATCTATGGCAAGGAAACATATGTGGGGTGAGGTGTATGAGCCTCTGGTCGATGATCAATGGCCACACAACCCTAATTTTTGTCGAAAATAGCCATGAACGACCATTTTCAATGACACTGACGGCTAACACCTACGGATTTTTGACCAAGAAATGGTCTCCACCATAAATCCAAGAATGTGATCTATGGCAAGGAAACATATGTGTAGTGAGGTGTATGAGCCTCTGTTCGAAGATCAATGGCCACACAACCCCCATTTTTGTCGAAAATAGCCATGAATGACCATTTTCAAAAATACCAAAGGCTAACACATTCGGATTTTTGCCCAAGAAATGGTCTCCACCAGAAATCCAAGAATGTGATCTATGGCAAGGAAACATATGTGGGGTGAGGTGTATGAGCCTCTGGTCGATGATCAATGGCCACACAACCCCCAATTTGCCGAAAATAGCCATGAATGACCATTTTCAATAATACCGAAGGCTAACACGTACGAGTTTTTAACCAAGAAATGGTTTCCACCAAAAATCCAAGAATGTAATCTATGGCAAGGAAACATATGTGGGGTGAGGTTTATGAGCCTCTAGTCGATGATAAATGGCCACACAACCCCCATTTTTTATGAAAATAGCCATGAGCGACCTTAAAAATAGCCATGAGCGACCATTTTCAATAATATTAGAGGCTAAGACCTACGGATTTTTGACCAAGAAATGGTCTCCACTAGAAATCCAAGAATGTGATCTATGGCAAGGAAACATATGTGGGGTGAGGTGTATGAGCCTCTGGTCGATGATCAATGGCCACACAACCCCCATTTTTGTCGAAAATAGCCATGAATGACCATTTACAATAATACCGAAGGCTAACACCTACGGATTTTTGACCAAGAAATGGTCTCCACCAGAAATCCAAGAATGTGATCTATGGCAAGGAAACATATGTGGGGTGAGGTGTATGAGCCTCTGGTCGATGATCAATGGCCACACAACCCCCATTTTTGTCGAAAATAGCCATGAACGACCATTTTCAATAATATCGAAGGCTAACACCTACTGATTTTTGACCAAGAAATGGTCTCCACCAGAAATCCAAGAATGTGATCTACGACAAGGAAACATATGTGGGGTGAGGTGTATGAGCCTCTGGTCGACGATCAATGGCCACACAACCCCCATTTTGCCGAAAATAGCCATGAATGACCATTTTCAATAATACCGAAGGCTAACACGTACGAGTTTTTAACCAAGAAATGGTTTCCACCAGAAATCCAAGAATGTAATCTATGGCAAGGAAACATATGTGGGGTGAGGTGTATGAGCCTCTAGTCGATGATCAATGGCCACACAACCCCCATTTTGCCGAAAATAGCCATGAATGACCATTTTCAATAATACCGAAGGCTAACACGTACGAGTTTTTAACCAAGAAATGGTTTCCACCAGAAATCCAAGAATGTAATCTATGGCAAGTAAACATATGTGGGGTGAGGTTTATGAGCCTCTAGTCGATGATAAATGGCCACACAACCCCCATTTTTTATGAAAATAGCCATGAGCGACCTTGAAAATAGCCATGAGCGACCATTTTCAATAATACTAGAGGCTAACACCTACGGATTTTAGACCAAGAAATGGTCTCCACCAGAAATCCAAGAATGTGATCTA
Source organism: Zea mays (assembly GCF_902167145.1). Classification (NCBI taxonomy): domain Eukaryota; kingdom Viridiplantae; phylum Streptophyta; class Magnoliopsida; order Poales; family Poaceae; genus Zea; species Zea mays. The sequence goes on along the minus strand of NW_023366991.1, from coordinate 873 downwards.
TGGCAAGGAAACATATGTGGGGTGAGGTGTATGAGCCTCTGGTCGACGATCAATGGCCACACAACCCCCATTTTTGTCGAAAATAGCCATGATTGACCATTTATAATAATACCGAAGGCTAACACCTACGGATTTTTGACCAAGAAATGGTCTCCACCAGAAATCCAAGAATGTGATCTATGGCAAGGAAACATATGTGGGGTGAGGTGTATGAGCCTCTGGTCGATGATCAATGGCCACACAACCCCCATTTTTGTCGAAAATAGCCATGAACGACCATTTTCAATAATATCGAAGGCTAACACCTACGGATTTTTGACCAAGAAATGGTCTCCACCAGAAATCCAAGAATGTGATCTACGACAAGAAACATATGTGGGGTGAGGTGTATGAGCCTCTGGTCGACGATCATTGGCCACACAACCCCCATTTTGCCGAAAATAGCCATGAATGACCATTTTCAATAATACCGAAGGCTAACACGTACTAGTTTTTAACCAAGAAATTGTTTCCACCAGAAATCCAAGAATGTAATCTATGGCAAGGAAACATATGTGGGGTGAGGTTTATGAGCCTCTAGTCGATGATAAATGGCCACACATCCCCCATTTTTTATGAAAATAGCCATGAGCGACCTTGAAAATAGCCATGAGCGACCATTTTCAATAATATTAGAGGCTAAGACCTACGGATTTTCGACCAAGAAATGGTCTCCACCAGAAATCCTAGAATGTGATCTATGGCAAGGAAACATATGTGGGGTGAGGTGTATGAGCCTCTAGTCGATGATAAATGGCCACACAACCCCCATTTTTTATGAAAATAGCCATGAGCGACCTTGAAAATAGCCATGAGCGACCATTTTCAATAATA